>NW_027226535.1:0-66573 GCF_022539635.2 Chironomus tepperi
GCATCACAATATGTTTATAATTTTTCAAAACAGCAACATAAATTTGACTGTATTTGATATCAATTTTTAAAGAAAAGCGAGGAAAAAAGCTATTCAATATTCAATAATATTCTATTGTTGACACATTCGTGCTGTATACGCTCAATTTACTGTTAGCTGTAAAAATATAAAATCAAGAAGAATTTTCTTTGAAAAATGAAGTTGCGTAGATCATTAATCGAGTCAGTGTCAAGAAATTAGACGATAGCAATGAGTCGTTGTCTAAATTTAAATATTTTTGGAGCTAATCACTTCAATTGATCTTGATGGAAATTGATACTGAAGATTAATATCGTTTAAAGCATCTTGTGCGATTAAATGATGTCAAAATTTTGACAAGTTTAATTATTCAGAGCTTACAAGAAGTTACAAGACAAACATTGATTTCATGAGTATGCAGTAAGAAGTACGTCATCAAGCTGGATTAAGATTAGATTCCCAAGAGGCACAAATAAAGAAAGCTTCATTAAATAAATCTTCACGTTGTGAAGCACTCGGGACAATGCTAAAGTCCACAAAAACCCAAATTCACATTGCGATTGCTGTTCCACGAAACAAATTTAATCTCAATTATGACGTAATAATTTCGACCGTACCAAAATTTTTTTACGATACGCATCATCCCATCCATCATAAAAAGTACGTAAAATTTTGTTAAAAACCCTTTTTTAATAATGCTTTCACAGAAGGGTTTTTGTAAAATTCGAATTTTTACAAATAATTTTTTGGAAATTGTGAGAAAACGAGTAATTTTAGTGCTAAATTTCTTATTATTAATTCTGTTGGAAGTAGGATTATTTTTTCAAGAAAAAAGACAATTGAGAGTGCCTAATTTTTAGGAAATTTTGAGCGGCTCAAATTAAGAAGACTTGTCAAGGAACTTTCACGCTCAATTGACGTTAAAGTTCTTTATTAACACCTATTGGAAACTGGTTTTGTTTGTCATTCAAATATCTGTCAAATTGAAATTGAAAAGCATTTAAAGCTTCCTGATGGATCCTTTTCATGTGTGTCTCACGGATAGATGTATTTACGGTAATTTTATTGTAATTAAAATGAGAGTTAAGCAAAAAATAAATAAATCTTAAAAATTCAACCAAAAAAAAATTCCAATTTCCCACAGAAACTCAAATACACCTCAATATGCAGCCATAGAATAATAAATTTTAATTCTTATCCTTATCTCTCGCAAATAACAAAAAATCATTACAATGTTTTCTTATCAAAATCATCCCTAATCCTATCATCCACAAAGGTAGCAGCATTAAAATATTATCATTTTGTTAGCATCACTCTTGTTTTCATTCCACATAATAGGATGCACGATATTGCATCGTATAAAAAATGGTACCGAAAAATTTCAAATTCATGAGAAGAGTATGGCTTACACAGTGTAACGAGACAGGTACGGAAAGGAAAATAAATAATTGAAAACTTTTTTAAGATGCTGAATTTTTATTATTGTTGAATAATTTATTATTTTTAATGGTTGGAAGAACTAATTGTGGGTAAATTAGGATGAAATGTGGTTGAATGGGAAGGTTGGACAAAATTTATTAGTCAATAATTAAAAAGTATTGTCCTCATATAGTGAATAATGATTGTGTCTTGTTGCTCTTAATTGAAGGTTGACAATAAGGAGTGCAGACAACAACTGATGAGAAATGGTGAGTCGGGGATGGAGGATGGGGTGGTGCGTTCTAATCAGAACACAAAAATTCAGTATTTTTTGGATTTTTGTTAGAAAAACTCTAAGAAATTGAATAATTTGATCCAAAAAAGTGAGGTTGACTCTCAAATATGTCGCTGGTTTACCCTCAAATTTGTCCCTGGATGACCCTCAAATACGCTCCTGACTGACCCTTATATACGCTCCTGAATAATTCTTACTTATGCCCCTTGATGACCTTCTAATACGCCACTGATTGACCCTCAAATATGCCCCTGATTAATTCTTATATACGTCCTGAATGAATCTCACTTACGATCCTGGATGAACCATCAAATACACCTATGGTTGACCGTCAAATACGCCCTTGGCTAACTCTCAAATACCTCCCTGATTGATCTTTAAATATGCCCTTGGTCATAAATATCAAGGACTAATCCTGTGGTGGACAACCTTTATTTTTCAATGCAGACCTTAGTAGTATGCCTTGACCTAAACCGCACATGGAATTTCTAATTTCGAATCTCATACTAATCTGCCGCAGCACACAAGTTACCAATCCCTTAACTTAATCATTTTATCAATAGATTCTCGCTATTTATGACTGGCTATTTATGATTGAATTGCATTTCTCGCTATTCAATGCTATTCAATAGCACCAAGTCTATACTTCCAATTCAATTTTATTGCATCGACAGCAATCAATGCATACAAACGCACAGGTATAGAAGCGACAATAAATTCCAATTAAAACCGTTTAGGAGTTCAACAAAGTTGCGTGAAATGGAATTTTAATAGTGAAAGTTATGTGGACTGGTATGTCTACCTTCAAGATGGAATGGAAAAATTGTAAATTAATTGAACAATTTATATTAATCCAATGTGCATCTGTTTGTAGCAGTTTAACGTGATGGTATTTAAAGTCTGTTTATTGTCATGGAGCTTAAGATAAACTTTATTTGTGCTAAAAGGAAGGAAAAGACAATGCCAAATGAATTTTCTGTGGTTGCTGACTACGAATTTTAAGTCAGAGTGCTGGAAGCTGCAAACATTCCTGAACGGAACCTGATAAACTTTTGAAAAATCATCATAAAGTAGCATGAAGTATGGAAAATGCATTAGACGTGGATTTTTAGTAAAAAAATAAGAATTGGTGACGGAATTAAGTGCAAACAGCGTCGGGTATATTTGCAGAGCTGTATTTATTCTCATTTAAGAAGTAAAAATTACAAAAATGACCTTTGAAGCCCAAGAACATGAAAAATTTTATAGTCCTTTGTACATCCACTATAAGCTTCAATTACAAGACAGCCTTAAGCCTGTAATTACTCAAAAAATTACTATCTATGAAAATTTAAAATTTAAATTCAAATTATGAAAATTTTTCAAATTTAAAGCCGCGTAAATTAAATTTTCTTAACGATTCTGCCAAGGCATGACTTGAATTTATTGTACAATTTATCATGGAAATACTTGACAGGATATTTCCACAATAAAATAACACTTATTCTCAAATATTTTTTGGGAATATAAATTTTACAGCATCTATAAATCTTCCAGCTATTCTTTTCTTTGGAAATTACTTGAACATGAGTGCTTTTTAATTGGTTGTAAAGGCTTGAACTTTTTAAATTGTCATTTGGAAATTTGGTTCAATTGTTTTTAGGTTCTGATGAAGGATTTATTGTAGGAATAAAATTATTGGGAATTCTTAATAAAACTGAAGAAGTATAGAATGTAAATGTCATCATTGGAGTATGACATCATACTTGAGTGACAAAAATGAAGAATTTATGATTTATGACTTCACTTGCATTTGAAAATTCAGTTCCTTGATAAGGAGAGCTTGATGAAGTTTGGCAATTGATTTGCAATATCTTGAGCATTGTACAAATCCTGGTCATATAGTCAATACTCAGCACAATTATCAAAATTTCGATCTCTGGTCTGTAGGAAGTCATAATCACAATTGATCAGTCCATGAACAGCGAAGTTATTAAGTAAGTCTGTCTCTGGTAGGAATCGAGCACCCTTACTCTTAATAGAGTGGCACTGATATTCGGTCTGTTGTCTTGCCAAACCAGTCGACCACAAAGGCCTTTCTCTTGCATTGACATAAACGTGTACATATGTCTGTATACCATGGATTCCATTTTCCTCAGAAACCACACGACTCACGAAATATGCATCATATGTCGTGCGTCATACTCCACACGTCATAAATCATACGTCATGACCAAAATGACAATTTTCCAACAAAAATGAACTCGAAAACTGCAAATCTGCATTTACTGCGTTTAAAATATTAATCCTGTTTAAAACTCTTAGAATCGGTAGTATTAAAGTATGCTTTTGGTGTCATGAGACATGTTCAATAAACAGATCATTGAATATTCCCTCAGAAACATCAGAAGCAACACCAAAACAAAGTAAAATTCAACAAAAAGTCTCCAGAACCAACTAATCCAATTTACATTCCTAATTTACAACTTTTTTCAATTTCATCAACCTCAACAACCTCAATTTCACTCAATACTCAAGATCAGCAAACTATAAACTTTCCTGAACTTCACATATGATATGCATACATAAAAATTCCATATCATGTACAATCAATTGTTCTATAAAACAAGTAGCATTAAGTATCTTGCAATACATCTGAACAAATAAAAGTTGAGAACAAAGTTTCACCTATGATGACTTAATTCTCATAAGTTCCCACAAAACAAACTTTCTCTTTCTATCATAAATATTTTTGATATGAAGCATGAAGTTTATTAAACAACATTTATCGCCGACATTTCTCAGATTGCTTCTTCTTGACTTGAATTATTTATTAGTGCATGTTGGGATATTCGTATCGTAAATTATGCGATAACTTTATGTACTAACTGTGAGGATTGATCACGTAAAAATGGAAAAAAATTGAGTTTCGATATCATTTGTATTTTTGTGGATATCAAGAGACGTATGACTTGTATGGATGGATGAAAAAATTATTATGATTTAATTCTGTTTTCGTGTCAATTTGTGAAATATAGTTTGGTGGTTCCTTAATTATGGAGATTGGGGGGGCTTGGTTATGTCGTGAATTTGGTGCGAATCCTCGTCATATCGGAAACACTTTAATATCAGTGATAAAGCAACCTTTTTTTTCCGGGTAATTCTTTAGTGGCAGTAACCTAGGCTCCTATGTTTATAGTATCCTAGGCTTTAAATCGGAGCATAGTTCCAGTAAGTGAGTAAATACTCCTTGGTGATAAGCCACGACACACAGGTTGCCCTCAATGCTCAATATCATTTATTGAGAAATCAGTCTCTGGTGGGAATCGAACCCATGAACTCACAAAGGAATGATACAGATATCTAATCTGATGCTGAGCCGCTCGAACACAGAAGCCTTACTTTTGAACTGTGCAGATTCGCCTATAAATGACTCAATACCCTAAATTCCACTCTGCTCATCCACCACACGTCCATAATTTGAAGGAAATGAAGTACAAGCATTAACAAAAAATGATAATAAATGACGTCATTTGCGTACAGAATCCTCTTCCAACCACATAATGAAAATTTGTCATTCTAGAAGTACTTTTTCTACTCAATCACTCTCAATACAGCAGCCGAGACCCTTGAAGGTGAGAAATACTCAAAAAATTAACCCAACTTGACAAAAAAGAGCTATTCATCCCTTTTTGCATTTTTCACTTTCAATTCAAATGATGAAAAAGCTACAAATGGTGCACACAAAAAAAAGCCAATCCACTTCTTCAACCTTCTGCCTACATGGAAATATGTTTCTAATTTCTTTTTTCAAGTAAACAAATTTTTTTTGAGTAAATTTTGCTTTTAAAGTCAGCGAAAAAAAATTTTAAGCAGAAAGTACAAACGAGGCAAAAAGAAGAATACTTAACAATCCATAAAGATGGAAAAATGTTTTGTATCAAAACATGAAAAAATGAGGTATTTACCTCATTAATAATTTTAAGAATTATGACAGTGTATATAACTTGCTTTGGCAGGCAAAGAGCATGATCTCAACAGCAGAGTGAGGTTTCAGCAATGCTCAACAGCACGCTCATGAGCAATGGTAGGGATTGATTCTTTGCTCATACTAAACACTGGAGTTCAATAGTTACACTCAATACACGAGACCTGGAAGAATCAATTGGGTTTCAATGTTCTTTTCCTGCACGATCGACACATGTCGAAATGTTGCTACCAAGGCGACGATGGACCGTATAGAACAGCAAATTGGCATTTCTAGGTTAAGCCTAGCAAACTTGGTTCTAAACATACTGTCATCTCGCAAGACGCAAACCGAGTTGGGCGACTTTCGTTTGAATCCTAAGTAAGGACTACTAGAAGCAGGACACTATCTTACCCTACAGTTAGCTAGTCTGTGAACATTTAGCTGATTATAAAGTATTTTCGTCCACTCGGGATTGATGGCAACATTTCAATTTATGCCGTTTGCCCTGATTAATGACCGACAGCTTTTCTATCTAGTCATAGTCTGCTTGATCCAAAACACTGAAGTTACGAACACAAAATCTCATGAAGCTGACTTCAACCAATTATCTGAATCTAACATTCAAGTCTTAAAAAAAATTTCTTAGTAAAAAATCACGAAAACTTTTGAGTGAAAAAAATGAAAAGTTTTTATGGCTGTCGAGAAGTCATCGTAAGATCATCGAATCAAGCAAAAGTTTATGAGTTGTTAGAAAGTGAAAGTGACATGACTTTGTTGGATATTTTCTCATGTCTTGTTGTTATTTTTTTCTAGATTGTAAATTTTCTTCCTTTTAGAAGTCAATTTTTCCCGAAAACAGCAACAACAAACATCAAAGGATGACAAGATATGATGCCAAATTTCTTTCGGAGTTGTTTACTCAGTCATCATACGTAAAATTTTATTTACATTTCTTCCTGATGTACTTCCGAAAAAATAAAAATTTTCTCCATATGCTTATTCTAAGGAGGTACAAGGTACGTATTTGTATTCGATAGATGTGAATTTGAGTATTTTCATAAGATGGCATATTCTCTGTTGATGATTTCAATTGCGTGACAAATTTTTGGCAATGGTAATTTGTTTGTCAGTTCGAGTGAAAGTTTGCATCTTAAATATAAGTTTTGGTATGCTTGTTTATTTAGGGTATGTTATTTTGGGGGAAATCATTGAATTGTAAGAAGTTGGCAGGTGGAAGGTAACGATAGAGTGAGCTTTAGGCGTAATTTGATTGAGGACATGGAGCACAATTGATCTGTAAGGCTAGTCACTAGCGAGCACTGCCACGGAGGGTTCTTCTTTTGTGTCCGTCGAGATTCAAGTCGAGTAAGTAAGTAAGCAATTGACAAAGACAAATTCCTACCGAATTTTAGAATAAACACAAATAAAATCATTTTTTCATGGATCAAAATATTAATGTCAAATTATCAAAAATTTTGAAACTTCATAATTGACTATGGATTCAACATATCATTTTCTCATGGATCTCTCACTTGAAGTTTTTGAAACTAAAAAACTAGCTTATTTTAATAAATTATTCCAATATTCTTGCATATTCTGAATCTAAAAACCGGAGCAAGCAACCTTACAAAAATCAAAAAATACCAAAGGTTAAAAAAAGTTGAAAATTTTTCACTACAAAGTGATTCTTGGCAAGATACTAAATATTTATAGAATCCCATATCAATCAGTCTTATCGATATATCATAATCAAATCCAATTACGTTAAGAACTCCATCAAAAAGACTCAGATAAAACACCAAAAAGTATTTCAATGCTTAAAAGAACCCTTTTCATCCAAAAAAAAGTGATTTAAATGCGAGAATCAAGTTTAAATAAATATTTTTTTTTTTTGAAAAAATTCAATGCATCAATAATTCTCAATTTTACCTCAAATTCTGATGTTTATTTAAGCATACCTTAATAATTTATGATTGAAGCCCCTTTTTTGTTTAATGGCAACATATAAAAAGCAAATACGAAATGAGCAACAGACCATCATACATTTTTAGATGGTGCTTAGAGCAAATGTGAAACTTTTTTGTGATTCACGTAAAAAAGTTGCGGTAAAAGCTGTGCTTCTGGTGACTCATTCATTATTAATATTTTGTTGTGCTTAATCATTGTCATCCGGGTCCTTCGTTAGGATTCACATCTTGCTTATTTATTGCAATTTTTTAACAAAATTTTGAAAAACTCTTGGTTTGCGCTTAGCCAGAGGTGGGCAACATGTGTGACGTGGCACACAAGTGTGGCGCTTCATGAAATGCCATGAGCCGTATGCCATGTGCGGTTTTGGTCATGGCTTATTACCAGGTGTGCCACCAAAAACAAAAGATTGTCCATCACTGCACTAAACTACATTTTGCGATATATGAAAGCACATGGGATTAATTTTGAGGTTAGAACAGCTAAAATAATTCAAAAATGTTCAGGTTAAGGTCATTTTAATAGCAATATCCAGTCTTTTCCAATAACATTGCTTCCAGATATTTTTATCATCACTTAGCATTCTCCCTTGAGGATATCAAATCACTCGAATAAATCGATTATTCAGTTTATAAAAAGTTCAACAGGTGAATCCTCGATTATCATGAAGATTCGTTGTGTATACTTAAGGCAATGCAAGTGATAAAAGATTCATGTCTGTTTGAGTCGTTTGAAGATGAATTGATACAAAATTGAAATCTTTTTCCAGATTGATTTAATTGATATGGACAGAGCAATTGGAAAAAGTTGGTCGTGTTTTTTTTTTGTTGTGACAGGAGTTGCTGATTTGAATTTAATGATGAAAATTATAATGTTTGCTATGAAAATTGTGATTAGGATTGGAAAATAGCAGCTGGAGATAATGTTGGTTTGCAGGTTTAGTTTAGGATTGTCCATAAATGACGGATACTGTCTATATAGTGTTTTCTTGGCTTTTTGGTGACAGGTGCTTTTTTCTTGACCGACTTTGATTTTTTAATTGCTATATACAGGAATTTGGAAATGCCCGGAAAATACAACGTTAATCGACTGGTAGATATGTCGAAAAATCAAATCACAAATCATAGCATACGAACTCCAGATTTTCAGTTAGATGCTATTCAGATTTGCCCTGAAGACATTCCGTAGTCCAAAATCAACGATGAGCCTCTAGTTTTCAGCGATTCGAAATTCGAACTTAGTCCAAGAGTCAAATCAGTGTGACGTCGGATTTTCGACCATTTCGTCGCCATGTGCTCACCGGATGTATTAAGATCAATCAAATTTAATGTATTACATGACAGGACATAAGAATCTTTAGTTTACATTTCCCATTGGACATCATTTGTGAACGACCTTTCTTTTCTTGAATTATAAATTCCTCAATAGGAAAAATAGTGCATACAAATTGAGCAGCACAAAACTTTAACTTAATCATTTTGAATTATTTTTTCTCTTTTACTAATTTTTTTTCTTCCAACTTTCGAGCAGTTCCAACTAAATGTAATTTTTCTTATTTACACAATTTCCATATTTTATGCTTGAATTGAATTTCAAAAGAAAATGAGAAAATTTATTTAACTGTAAAAAAACTGAAAAGCAGCTACAGCTTATTATGGATATTTATTTAACTCGTTCTGTATGAAAATAACTTTAAAATTGAGTCGATTTTTAATAAAATTGTTGATATTGGATATAAAAAAGTTTTTAATAAATATGAAAACAACAATATTTCGCAATTTTGCAGATTTTCAATTTATTGATCATAATCGATGCTCGATTGGGGTATTTTTTCGCGTGGAAAACTAACTGTTTGTTTAATATTTCAGGAATTAGTGAGGAAGAGTATTGATGAATAATTTTGGAGTAATTTTTTAACATGCTGAGTATTTGCTCAAATATCAATAAATAAGAATTAAGGCCCGAGCAACATAAATGAAGAAGTCTCTAGAATGGCTATGGAAAGACTTCGAAATGGACTTTTTAAGGGTCCGACATGGACTAATTATTGTATTATAGTATTAACAAAAGAGCTTTAACGGAGCTTTACAAGGTCCGTTGCGAAGCTATCTGTATTTATGTCGCTCAAGAACATCAAATGGACTATCTGGGCATTGCAGCCTAAAATTGGGAGCCATATAGACGTCAAAAATAGACGGATTCAATTTGGTGTTGATAAAAGAAGCCTTTAGAATGTCATGACGAAGCCGTTTCTGTTTAAAGACTAAGTAGCATCCATATTGATGACAAGTGGAGGTGATTTCCACTTGATGTTAACTAAAGAGCTTTATTTGAACTATTTGTGTCGCTCGGGATAAGAGAACTTTATAGGAACCTTTGAAGCTCCGTGTCAGAGCTTTTATAATCTTTTTTACCCGGAAAATAGTTATGTAGCGCCTTATATGCTCCATCGCTAAGTCTTCTTCATTATTATCACTCAGGAACGAACAAATTTTTTTCCATACATCTCAAACTTCTTCTATCTATAAATCTCAATATTCTCTCCCAACTGATTCCATAAATTAATTCAATAATAAATTTCCCATACAGCCAATAATAGTTAACATTTTGTAAAAATTTATCACGTCCTACGCTCAATGTTTATCAATACCTTTTTATCAAGCAATTAATAACACTTTTTCTATTAAACAGCACCAAAAAAAAGAAGAAGTAAAAATCAGGCTAGATAATTATTTAAATTAATATATCACAGTAATGCGATAAGAACGGAATGATTTATTAGTGAATTAAGCTCTTCTTAAATATTTCAAATAAATTTCAATCTCAGAACTTCCATTAATTCCGACCACACAAAAAACCAGCTCAACAATCATAATTCATTTTAAATCAACCACAAAATTGTGCTATAACACTTTCGGTTACCCAACCACATTTATGTCTACATTTCTTCATCATCTTTGGCAGGTGTGGGCAACCTGTGGGCTGCGGCACACTAGTGTGCTGCTTAAATGTTCTGGAAATGTCATAATCCGCAATTCGTGTGCTTTTTCGGTCGTAGCTAACCATCAAGGTATTTAGAGTATGATTTCGGTCTTGTCCACTACTAAAGTGTCCCAAAACACAGAAAAGGTTGCCCACAACTGCTCTACAGCCCAACGAAAAGCATAATTTGTAAAATATGCCATAGCAAAAACATGAAAATGAGATTTAAAAATTAATTGACGACGAAGAAATTTGTTCCAAGTGAATTTACTGTTTTGGCCATTAAAATGTTTTCTGAGGCACAAGCAAAAAGGTGCGAAACATCCTCGGAGACAATGTAATTTTCGAGAAATGTTTTATGAGACATCAAAGAATGTAAGACGACGTGGAATTATTACGTAAGAAGATTTTTTATTCTTCTGAATGAAATTTTTGAAGATTTTTTTTGTTTGATGATTTGATGTTGTTAGGTGAGATATGGCAGATTTCTAGGATGTGGAGTATATTGGGTGTGAAGTGAGCAATGGTATTCAGGTGTAGAATTGTTGAAGTGTTCATGCATGGAGCAATTGACGATTTATTACAAGATATGAATTTAATGCAATTTTTGAGAAATTTTTGGGGCAGAAGCAATGGCAAATAAGCTGATTGATCAATTTTTGAAGTTTTTCAAGAAGAATCCAAAACGGAAGCTCTTGAAACTTGAAATATTTTTTTTTAAATTGGATATTTCAAATATTTAATAAACTTTAGTCCTGACTTTAGTCTTTAATTTATAAATTTAAAATCTAGATTTTACTATTTTAAATTTGAATTCTCTAATTAATGTGAATTTTTGAAACTCGATTGCGAAATACAAGAATTCAACATTATCGCAATAATCGTGATTTTTATAAAGTTTTCAAATCAAAAAACGTAAAAGTTTCGAATTTTCGACTTTTTATGCAAAAATCGTAATAATCTAGATTTTTTAAATTGCAATATTTGAAGAAAAAAATGCAAAAATCGTAACAAGTCACAATTTTTAAAATTGGAACTGACCCTCTGCGATATGGTTTAGTTCTTCGATACCTAATTATTACAGCATCTAGCCAGTGTTCATGGTTTTGGGAACTATCAGGAGAATTTTATAAATAGTCAACTTTCTGATTCTACTTTAAACAGAAGATCTACTGAATACAGTAGACAAGCGTACCCATACTTGTCAAATATTTATTAGCCATGAAAGACCTTAACTGTTTTCATTTTAATGATCTGAGTAGCTAAAGATTCTTTTTATATATGCGAGTCTATTTTAATATTGAAAATTGCATTCAATAATAGTTTTTTAAAATTCATCACTTTTTTCTATAAAAATTACAAAATTCTAAACAAATTGAATATTTTGCGATGAATTGAAGTCTTTCTTCTAACTTGTCAAATAATTGGTTACAATTCTTAGAAATCGAAAACTATCAAATTTGATGAGATTTATTGATCAAATCCACAACTTTGCAAACAACATTAAACTTTATATTAATTAAATAATATAAATCAATTATTTGATTAGAGATTGATCAACAATCTATTGAATTTTTAACATAATTTTTCTTTCAAACAAATCCGTCATAAACATCACAAAACTTTACTTTTGACATCAAAATCAAATAAATTGACAAAATTTTCTCTCAAAAACTTTTTATCAAAAATAAACCACAAAAAGCTAGAAAATTTCCTCAGGGTCTGAACAACAAAACAGAGTAAATTCAATTGAATATTCAGCATGAACGTCATTTATCTCCTTCTCTTCATGAGACTCTAAGAAGAAATGACAATTTGTCAAAAAGGAATCAAAATTCTGTCAAATTAGCAAAAAAAAAGAGTCATGGCACGAGCAGATAAAGAAAGTATGAAGGAAAAAGGAAGAAACGTTTTACTAAACTAAATAAAGACAAACGATTTCTGCTTAATTCCCGAAAGGAAATGAAATTTTCATAATAAAGTTTTTGGTTTTTTTGAGGAATAAAAGAATGGAATTATGGCTCGGTGGTTTTAAAGAAATTCGCGAGTCTAGCAGCCCGAGGGGCACAAATGAAGAAGGATCTGTTAAGCTCTTAAGGTTGGGCTATGGAATTGTTAGAGCTGCGCTACGGAGCTCTTGAGGCTGCACTTAGCTTTTAAAGCTTACTACGAAAAAGCTGAGTTTTTAAGCTCTTAAGAGACTACGGAGCTCTTAAGGCTACACTGCAGTGCTCTTAACACTATACTTAACCACTTTGATTAATACTAAATAGAAGCAGCCTCAATTTGACGTTCATATGACTACCAAAACAGACCACTTCCATTTTATGCTAACAAAAGAGGTTCAGCGGAGCCTAAAAACCTGGCGGAGCCTTCGCTATTTATCTAGTATCCAGAATGACACAAATGAAGATGGCTTAAGAACGCAGCTCTAAAGGCTCTGCTAAACCACTTTAGTTGACACCAAATGGAAGCGATTCCGTTTGACGTCCATAAGACTGTCAAATAGAATCTACTTCCATTTTATGTCAATAAAAGAGTTTTAACAAAGCCTTAAAATCTCATTGACAAAGCCTTTTTCATTTATGTCACTCGGGCTCGTCTGCCAGCCATGCTGAGCTCTTTCATGTTCTCCAACGAAGCAGAGGAAATGACAGAGAGAAACTGCAGAAAATTAATGTCATTAATTAAATAGGTGTACAGTTATTGTACATAAAAATGGAAAGTAGATAAATGGACATATCAAGTCATTATGTTTCCTCTCACACTCAACTTGCTTATATGCAACAATTATAACATTTTATGGATATACTTACATTGAGCTTATTTTTCACACTTTTTTTTTCAAAAAAATTCTTTCTTTTTAGTCACAAAAATTTCCTTTTTTGTGAATTTTTTAAAATTTAAAAAATTTTCTCAAATTTTCACTTTTTTTGAACAAAAAAAATATTAATAACAAAAATAAATATTTTTTCTATGTGATTTTACTTCACTTAAGTCAGTTCCAACAATAATTCTTTTAAAAATATATTCTCTATTCTTGTCTCCAAATATTGCCTCTAACTTGGCTCTAGCACAACTGATAATGTGAGCGAAATGTGTCTGATACTTATAGTATTTAAGCAATTTCCATCTTCGTGACCGGAGAGCAACAATTTGTTGCTTTGAAATGTGTAGCGAACATGCGCGGTTTATCCGAATGAAAGAATCAAATGTTGAGCCGAATTGTTGGCAAAAGCACCGAAAAGACAAGAACTTTGTGTGCTTTTTTTTGTCGGAAGCGGAAGATTTTTTTGTCGATAAATACGCAAAAAATAGCAATTTTTTGGCTACTGCACATTAACATCCAATGGATATTACATATTTTACTAATCACATAAATGTATGGGATTTGCGTGAGGCAATTATCGTCCCCCAACCTCCCCGTCCACAAATATATTAATGATGAACTTTCGATGTCTTTTAATTGTTTGCATTAGAAATTAAGCATTTACGATTCGTCATCGTGACTCATGACTTATTGGTTGTACGTACGCAAATATTTGACACACTTAAGTATTTCCCATTTTTTTTTTCTTCCCTTTTTGAAACAATTCCTACAATCAACAGTATTTCAAGCAGCATGAATTATGTTGAGTATCTAGAAGAGTGACCTTTAAGTGGTGCATTGAACATGATTATGTATATGGCCATTTATGTTTCAAATGCAGAACTTTAATAATATAAATTTTTAGGGCAGATTGAGTAGATTGAATGAAAATTTTAATGTGTATGGAGATTTTGTTAGTAGATTTTATGGATTTTAGATGCTTTTCAAAAAGATTTGAATGATTAAAATCATCTATTCTTGTTTGGAATTGAAGATTATTGATGATTTGTATTTAAATGGTCCTCACTGTGTTCCTTAAAAGTCATAGAATTATGCAGAGTTTTTATAAGATAGAACCAATGCTTTTGGCTTTCAAACCTTAAATGGCTTCAAATTTTCAATTTCACGATTATAACAGGTAAGTCACAAAATACCTGAGCAGTACGCTGTGTTTTCTAGGACATCACTAAGACATTGTATTAACAGGAAGACGCAAAGATGACCTGGTGGCATCGTGAAAGTGAATTTTGATGAAATATTACGATGAAAAAGCTGTTTCCACATTGTGGTGCTCGAGATAAAAACACACAAGGAACTGAAATTCAAGAAATAAACAGACAACGTCTCTGTAGAGTTCTGTGCACAGAAGATTTTCTAATTTTGGATTGAAACTTTTCTAATTGCTTTTTCTTTATGGTTTAATTTGGCATAGTTTAGCGACACAGCTAAATTCAACGTAAGCAGGCTCCGATGAGTTGGTCATGTTATTAGAAGACCTGTAGAAACTCCATTAAATAAGAGACAGTATTGGCAATTTGGTATTGGTAATTGGCAGGTGGAAGCCAACGATTAAACCAGCTTTAGGCGATATCAGAGGGGACCATGGATCACAGTTGATCTGTATGGCCATCGAAGTAAGTAAGTAAGTAGAGACACAGCCGGTGATTGAGGTTTGAAGTAGAATACTATTTGGAAAATTTCAATTTTAGCTAGAACTTTTCAAGAAAAAAATTCCAAAAAAAATAATTCTCTCCCCAGGCCACATTCGATTATATTCGACCCAATGCCATTGTCAAGTTAGACTTGACCCGATATTTGGCCAATTCTACGCCATGAGCTTTTCGGAAATGATTTAATAGATCATAATTTAGAATTTTTAAGAAGAAATTATGACTAAAAATACAATCCAATCCAATTAATCTGTCTCATCGATGAGGCATACCTCCTTATTATATATTATTGTACTACATATTTTTCTTTTACTGAATCTTGCATAACTAACATCATGCAGTGATAAAATTTTCTTTTTAAAATCCTACAACAAGCTCAACACAATTTCCTCATTTTCTTCCTTCATTCCTTTACAATTTCTTCTTTTTGTCAGATGAGATGATTAAACTATTGCCACGTAAGCAATGTATGTAGATTATGTGTATAATACACAATCTTTTTTAATGCTGTCAGTTCTTGAGTGCATTTTTTGTTACTTTGAAATCTCTTTTTTTCTAAAAAGAAAAGAAGTTGTAATAACAAATGCATGCATGAAGTTTGTTTGTTTCTTGTTCCTGCCTCAACAATGCATAAATATGGTTAAGGTAAATTTTTTACAATAAAATAACTTTCTTGTGTTTCTCACTTTTTTTTGTACCGTCTTCAATGCCAGTAATTTTGATACATAGTACAATAAGCATGTGAAAGAAATTGGAAAGAACCTACATATATGCACACACATGAGGAGAGAAAATCTTGATGTGACTGCGATTGTTTTAAACTTGAAAATGAAATTTGTTTCTTCTTTTGTTGATAACTTTTTTTTGTGCTTTTGATTTTTTAAGGATGTAAGTGAGAATAAGAAGTTTTGATCATGAAACTCAGCATAATTTGTAAACCTTGTGCACCTGCTGACATCTATTTTCAATTATTTCTTCTTTCCGGTAAGTCGCTAAAATCGTCAAAATCGTCAAAATCGTCAGGATGGATATGGATTAATGATGACCAGATCAGTAAGGCTTGGGATTCCTTAACAGTCAATCCTTAAATCAGACTTGAGAGTAATGTAAACTTCATTTTGATACTTAACAACATGAGTCTTGAGATTGTATTGAAGAAATACGAACTTTTATAACAACAACTTGTTTGAAACTGGAATCGAACCCACGTCCTACGATTCCTAGTCAAATAGACTCTTACCACTGAATTATCAGAGTTGTTTTGAAGTGCTTGGCAGAATAACATCTTAAACTTTTAATAAGTTGTGAATGTTCCTGGACAGTTTCCGGAAAGTACAGGGTGTTGAAATGACCGATAATCCAGCTCTGAGCCCATTTGACTCTGGTTTGAAGTTTGATTTCATCGGAGTTTCAGGCTGGCCTATGATCTAGATTATTGGTCATTTTTACATCAGTACCTCGGGGTTTATAGGTTCTTTGCTACTAATGTTTTCTTGGTGCTAAACTACAACAAACAAGCTTTTATGGAAGCCGGACTCCAATGCCATTAAGGCCTACTCACTTTGCCACAAATCAATTCTAAAGAAATCTACTCTATTTTGAGCAAATCATTGATTTTTGAAAGTCATATCTAGCTTTAAAAGAAAAGAATATCTTTGAAATTCAAAAACTGCCCCAAAGGCATAAAAATCCAGCATTTCAAAGACAAATCTGCAGATATTGCTTCATAAATCATAAATAAAGCCTACCCAACAAGCAAAATTCAATTTTTATTTAATTTCAAATGTCCACAAAAAAAATTTCATTCATAAAAATTAATTCCCTTTTGGTCAATAAATAAAATTATGACTCAATGTCCATCGATGACTATACACAATGCATTACAAATACGCCATAATCATAATAGGTTCCATAATTTCTTACATTCAGCACACAAGACATTTCAACGCTCAAAGGATGTAACATGTATGATATTCACAACGTGATTTCATTGTTAAGCACATTTTTGTTACTCTATGGAAAATTATTACAGAACCTACATATCATATGAGCGTACGACAATATTGGCATACGTAAAGAACTTCCTGACTTACTTAATACCTTTTCCTGCAAAACCTTCAATGAAATAATGTATTAAAGTATTCGGAAGACGTTTTCTGATTTAATATTAATTATTGCTGTATTTTTCGCAGTTTGTTGTTCAAGGAAGTGATCCCGAACAGCACGATGTGGAAAATTTCATTATTCGTTGTAAAATGGATTGAAATCAATCGTCACGTAACCGTCTGGACATCTTCAAGAGTGACACAAACGAAGAGGATTCCGTCATGGAATATGACATTTGGTGTAAAAAAGAGTAATCCTTTAAAGCTCCGTGACGGAGTCTTCTTATAATTGCTGCTCGGGAATTTAAAGGGCAGTGTCTCTGGTGCTACTTTTAAAGTCGATCTAGAGACATAATTATATGTATTTGATGAGCTTTTGGAAGATCTGACAGGACCCATTATGGAGACGCGTCCGCATAGACCTTCCAACTTGGATAAAGGCACCTCTTATGACTTGAGGAATTCGGACTCTCAAAGTCCTTCCAACTCTGATTTTCAGTACGTAGAACTTAATTTCGTGTCTTGTATTTTAATTTTGTCTTACATTAGGTCATTATTAGGCTACCAATGTAATCAGGCTCATCAAATCGTTTGAAGGTATTCAGAAACTTATCGTGTCTTATTTCCTAGAAATCTAGTTTATTTGAAATCAGGTTGGCTATAAACTTGCTTCTTATTAACAGTCAACTGAAGAATAATGTTAGTCCACTCTTATATCTTCCTTTTTCACTCATCTCATCGTCACAAATTATCTAATCGACGTCTAATATGTATGAACCCAAAATAAATGCGTTTATCCCTTTCTATATCCTCCAAAAACTCATACGAATCAGCCTTTATCAAATTATCTCATTAAGGATTATCATGATCCAACTAATTCAAAGCACGTTGCACTAATCCCTTATTAATCCTAACAATAGATTTCTTCTGATTTGAATTCCAAGAACTACCCACTACTTAATTTCCATAGATTTCCATGCATGCACAATAAATAAACAGACAAAATTCCTATGAATCAATTGAAGATGAAAAATGCGAAACTAATGAAATTGTAAAGACTATCAAAACTTTTTCATGTCCAACAGCAAGTTAGCTAAACTCATTGGAAAGAAAAACTTTTCGTTTCACCTTCTCGGTCATGCTTTGAATAACAATTCATTTTTTTCAGATGTGGCATGAAAAGTGGAGAAAGACACGCACTAACAATCCACAAATGTGAGAGGAAAAAGTTTTCCTTTTTTCGTGGACTTCTTGTTCTGTATTGTTTCTTTGCTTTTTTAGCTGAATTTTTTGGAAGATGGAATTAATTTTGGATTTAGTCCCGAGTAGCACAAATCGACAAATTTCATTTTTGCCGTAAAATGGATCAAAATCAACCGTTGCGGTCATTCACCAGTCATTCATTAGGTTAACTTCGTGTCTTAGAGTTGATTTGGCGACGTAACGATGACCTAGTGAACATGTTGTGCTTTTCAGCAGTATTTGATATTGAGCCATATATTAGCGAGTCTGCCAATGCTAGAGTAACATCTCTGTGGCCGAGAGGCTAGACAACAGACCAAAAAATCTAGATCTTGTCTAGATCACTCAATTTTTAGTGAGTGGGTTCGATTCTCACGTATTATTCCAACGTTTATAACATGGATTTGCTCAATGCTGACAAAATTTAGAGTATAGAGCATCCAGATAAGTTAAAATCAAGCAAAGCAAGTTGTTTAACCCAACCCCCGTCCTAATTTATGCACACTTTTGACATCCCCGAGTCTAAAATACCAAAATTTCACTGAAATTCCCAACAATTCACCCAAATTTCCCTCAAAACATCCAAAATGCTTCCCAGTCACCTCCAAAAATATGTTCCTTCACTTTCCATTTTCATTACATTCACTACATGTCGAAGACTGAAAATGCTATAGAAATATTAATGAAAATATTTATTTAAGAGAAAAGGAGAAACTTTTTACTTTTTTTGAACATTAACATTATATCGTTAGCCTTTAAATAAATAATCACGTCGCATGTATCGCATGAGGAATGGATATTGATGAAGTCATAAAGTCATTGAGTATGATACATGGACATACACGATTGTCGTTATATTCGTAAAATGGTATTATGGCATTTAAGGTACCAGTTTTTTTTTGTGTGGACATAATTCCGGTAGCATTAGCTCAACGAAAGCGGAAAGCACAACAAAAAAAAAAGTTTAAATAACAACAACAAGTAAATGTGCTGTTTGACGTCATACTTGCAACGTAGTATGTCTACACGATCTCTTTTCGGATTCTGTTAGGAATAACCAATACATGCACAGCTTTTTCTTGTTAATCTTTGGATAAAATATTTTATGACTTCAATTTTTAAACGACTTTTTTGTTTGTACATGTCATAAATATGAAAATACTTCCTTTTTTTGCCTTTTTTATTATTGTCCTGGATTCTGCTGGGAATTGAATTATCGTGAATTTTATGGGTAGATGGACATGGAATTTAAGATGTTTAAGATTGTTTTCAATGTGTTTTCACAAGATACTGATCCAATAAAAGCTTAACTTCTTATAAGAAAGGAATGATGAGTTTGTGGGTGAGTGGTTAGGGATTCGGGGATTCAAAGCTGGTGATTAAGGACAAAGGTGTTAATAGAAATTAGAATTCCTAATGTCATTTATGATTTTCCAAATTTCATGGCCTATGCTAAGGTAAAAACTATCATTATACAGCTAGGCATCTTTCTAACAGCACGTATATGAAAACACGGTCATGACACACACGTTTTCCACAACTAGATTAGTGCGTCGTGCTATGAAATTATGTTTTCGAAACACTAATATGGTAGGTTAAGGGGCATACTGAGGACTCAAATTTGGTTTTGACTTTTAGGACTGACTAAATTTTTGAAGCATTTCTGAACAATTTATGGCAATCAGTTTTAAGAACTTCCTAAGGATTTTTGAATAAATTCAGTCGATCCCATATGTTTCAGTCAATTTTGAGGTCTCAATATGACATATTCTGACTAAATTACAGTTATTTCATGTCACAATTCAGAATACGGAGCACAAATCGGTTAATCGTTCAAAAATCCGACCACAAACCGCCGTGACACTGACTTGTTGTCAATATCGGCTCAATGGTCCCATGTCAGAATTGCTATTCGGGAATTTTAGGGAAAAAGTTTAAAGGATGAAAAAGGGTTCGATTCCTTCGAAACTATTTTTATCCTTTATCAAAATCCTTGAATGTTCTATGGGGAATTCAGAACTTTTAATAGAAAAAGCTTTAAATTCAATTCTGAAAATCCCTGGAAAGCATTAAGCAAATTGTAATATATAAGAATATATCAATAATAATCGATTTCAACCCAAATAAAAGCAAATATGACAGCTGATAGTTTCCACAACTCTTACTCCACCGTAAAATCCCTCACTAAGCATCAAATTCTCATCTGAATATCCTTCATCTTAAAGATTCTATCATATTTTATTAAAATAAAGCTTAAAGTTCACAAAACTTTATTTTACTATGTCAAGAACTTTCCATAAATCGATTTTTGCATCGCCCCTAACTAAATCGTTCATAAACTATCATAATTGACATAATAAAATTTATTAATTGCACTCAACTTATCGTTGCCATCAATCTTATACAGCACAATGATAAATTAAAATATCCAAAAAAGCGAGAGTAGCATGAAAGTTTTCATAAAACTATTTCACACTACATAACCAGCACGCAAAACCAATAAATTATTCAAGAGCATTTAAGGCAGTGATTCAAGAGCAACAATAAAAGTGTTCGGTTCCTCCACATCGTGTGTCAATTAGCGTATAAGTTCATTAAAATTTGATGCTTACAACTATTCACGATGAATTAAGTGGTTATTCAGCATATATGCATAAAGCAGCACATTAATCTGTAAAGAATAAGATGGATAATTGAGTTAAGGAAGCTAGCTGGTTGTTCATGCCTCTAGTGGTGTTTTATGGACTGTAATCCTATTATCTCGACAAATCCTCGCTTAAAAAACTGTTAACTCATTTACACATTGGCATCACAAAAGGGATTGACTGGAATTATAATGAGGAAGTTGGGTGAGGATGTAGAATGTGGACTTTTATGGATGTGAAGCATATAATTTTGACATTTTTATGCTATTTTGATAATAACTTCAACATTAATTAAGTCGATAAGCAGCAAAGCGATCCTGAGCAACACAAATGACGGAGGGTCTGCAACGAAGCTACGAGGGCCCTTCACATCTAGTGGGGCCTTCATTGCTTAACGGCGCCCTCATTACTTAGCCTGACTCTCACTGTTTAACCGTATCCTGACTGCTTAGAGGGACATTAACTGCCTAGTGGGCTTTCATTTATTGCTTGACAGTACATGCCTAAGACTGGAGCCCCAGCTACTTAGCGGGGCCTTAATTGCTTAGTGGAGCCCTCTCAGTTTAGCCGAGCCCTCACTGCTTAACAAGGCAATTACTGCTCAGCGCAACCCTCACTGCTTAACGGAAGTCTCACTCCTTACCGAGACCCTCACTTCTTACAAGGGCCCTTCACTGCTTACAAGGGCCCTCACTGTAGCAGGACCTTCACTACTTAGCGGGGCCTTCACTACTTAGTGGAACCTTCACTACTTAGCGGAACCTTCACTCCTTAGCAAGACCTACACAACTTCGTCGCGAATCTTTCATCATTTATGTCTCTCGAGAACAATATTTTTCACATCCAGCAAATCCATAAAAATGATTACAAACGAATACGTACTCTCAATTAAATGCACATAAGTCATTAAGTATCTCAAAAAGCTGTAAATTATATAAATCCACTGCCGCAATAAATATCAAAAATTCATTTCGTCCATTCGGATATGCATAAAATTGCCCATAATTAACCATTACAATATAATTTCACGTGTGGTACAGTAATTAAATTTTTATTGTTCCTTAAATGTCCATTTATGAATAAATACCGATATTTAATTTGAGTCTAAATGATTTTGAAGAATTAATTGATACTTTTGGGTGTGAGTTGTATGGACTATGGAGTATGGTAGTAAATCGTAAAAGTACGTAATAAAATTTGACATTTAGGGAGATTTTGGATGCTCGTCGTTTAAATAATTCTTGGAATTAGGGATATCGATGGATCTGAGGATTCGAGCTTATAGGAAGTGGAGGGCCAGGGTATACTTTAGCCATAGACAGGGGCGTAGCTAGGCGAAGCCTTAAACAGGGATGCAGCCTGGCATAGTCCTTAGTCAGCAATGCAGTTAGGCGTAACTCTATACAGGAATGCTGCCAGGTGTAGTCCTTAACCAAAAAGCCATGACATGAAAAGCTACAAAAGTGTTTAAAATTGTAATGTATGAGCAAAGTGGAATCTACCCAAGATTGAGCCAAATATGTCAGTTCGAGAGCAAGATCTTTGTGGTCGAGTAGCTAGACAACAGACTATAAATCTGTATCACTCTTATGTGAGTGTATCTGGGTTCGATTCCTACCAGAGACCGATCCTTCAATACTTATATAGAGTATTGTCGATATGACAAGGATACGCAAAATGCTGAACGAAACCACACAATAAAGAAATGGACAATCTAAATACAAACTCCGAATCGCAATATCCAATGCAAATCCCCATAAAATTCCACCCAAATTTTCCAGAAATAGTAAAATTTTCCAAAAATAAAAGCAAAAACATTCCCAATTAATCCCACCTCTCATTGATAAAGTCGTTTGTCGGGTAGCTTGTAGTTTCTTATCAGTTAGTACCTTATTTACATTTTATTTATCACTCAGTCGGTGCATATCAGAATTGAAAATAATTTTTCCACCTACGAAGTATCATATTGATTGTATATTTATAACACATTAAAAATTACTTTGAATGGAATGAATGAGTTTGAGTCGTGTTGCTCGTTATCATAAAAACACAAGCATGTATGTATAGTAATTCGGTATGGTAAAAAAGAAGTAGGAATAGAATTTCATTCCATCTCATTAATAATAATTTCGAAATGTACAGATGGAAACAGTCGCAAAAAAAAAAAAATCCGGGATTACTGATCCAATTCACATATTAAATGTGATATTGTATGACTCATTAATATCAGTATTGATATCACTAAATTGACAAATGAGATGTATGGTAAGCAATACAATACAACGGGTAATAAAGTTAACAACTACAAGTAAGTCATTTGAGATGATTGAATGGATTAAGTTGTTTACAATACATGATGAGTACTGTTGAATGCGGCGGGGATGAGTCGATAAATCGTTGATGAGTGTGGACAGAATTATTTAAAAAATCAATGATGAAAATAATCCATCTGTGAATTGCTACATGACGTTTATAACTTTTTCTGTATAAAATCATTCAATGGTCGATTTACAATTGCGATTCGGATGAACGGTTGATGGTTGTAGGATTTTTGCAGAGTTGATGTGAATTTTGTTTGCAATTGCATGTCCCTTATATGTAGATTCATACAGCTCGAATTCAAAATTATTGAAATCTTGGCCGAGCAGCACAAGGTCTCAGTTTCGTCAGAGAAGCTTCTTGTCTCACCGTTTATACTGCGACTTATCCGTGCCAAAGCGAATTCAGTGTCCTGTTCGGGCTGTCAACCAAACTAAAAATTATCTCAAAGCTGATTGTAATTAAATAAACAGCAAGGTATGATTACTGGAGTGTAACTTACCAAGGATCATATTGAGAATTAAACTATTTTCTTTTCAGTTTATACTGCTTGTAGGCAAGTTAGAGATTGTAAACTATAGTTCTTCATCATTCAACAATTAATTAGCCTATTGAGTTTCAAAGCTAATATTGTTGTGTAATTGTTGCAATGTTTAAGTACTTAATGACTAGACAATTATTGTCTAATGTAATTTTTCGTTCATTGAGATTTCTTAATTCATTTAGATTAGAGTTGTCAATCCTGAGATTGAAATGTATTATATTTTGGGACTGATTCTCGGATTCTATACACCTCTAATTCAGGTATAAATTCTTTATTTCCGATTTTATACCAAACAGCATAATAAAACAAATTGAAATTGACCCAAATAGCCGTCACGGTGTCGGATGCAGAGTTCGTAGGACTCTCTGGTTGTCTCCACTGGACTTCAAAGTCCGATTACAACGGAGTTTGACTTCATTGATTCCGTACTTCAAAATGGAGTGCTCACAGCTCTGGTAGTAAGGGAACCTTAACGTCTTGACATCATCATGACGACATAGTGGTGTCCTAGCGATTCCATAGTACTAATCGGATATTATTTAACTTAGAATCTGTAAATAATCTTCAGCACGCTCATATCTTCTAACTATTCGACTCATAACTCTGAATTTAAGTATCAATCCCGTTAAGTCCTACATTAATTCAATCTACTATTTTCATGACTTTCTGAATATTACCTATTCTCATTCCATTTTACCTCCCAAACATCACCCTCATTTCCATTAGCACAAAAAAATTTAATTCATATATCACCTACATTATAAAATCGAATATCTTCTCCTACAACTTTAATTAATAGCTCTACAGATTCATCGATATATTTATATCGATATCCAATTAAAGTCTCCTCATCGTATAAATTATATGATTTCAGATTTAATGATATGATTTAATGTAATCGGAAAAAATATGAAACAGAAATTAAACAATTATTGGATTTTCATAAAAAATCGCTACATGAAGAATCATTGCAATTTGTTTAACGAATTGTCGGAAATTGGAAGGGAGATAAGAGAAATAACTATCAAATAGCAAACAAGAAAGGGAATATAATAAAATTATAAAATAAGTTGGAGGATCAATAGAAGTTGGTGGTTAAAGCGCATTTTTGAGTTGAAAAATTAGTAAATTCTTCATATTGAGTATTCGCTGAAGGTTCGATTCTCAATTGAAATTAGTTGGAATCAAAGCTATTGCCTTGATATTCCGAACTGATAAAAGGGTAGAGTCAGCTTCAGACATTCCTTATGGTTCAGGTGTGCCTCAGACTCAAGAGATACAGAGCTGAGCAATTTGCGATTCATAATAATTGAAAGTTTGAAGAGTATGCCATACGCATGCACTCAGTAGACCGTTCTTTGTCCTCAGTTCAAAGTGAGACTCGAACCACTCCTTTGATGACACCAATGCCTGTACCCTACAAAACAAAGAAGTGAGCCTCGTCTCCACTAAATATGAATCGAAACAGGTCAAGTGAAAAGGTTCTCCTTTCGAGACACGAACCCATGACCGCTAGTTGGTAACACAATAATTAGGTATACCAAAGTACTAAACCATTCCGCAACTAAGCCACTCCAATTCCCCAAATCAGCATAAACCCAATATAAATCAGCTTAAACACATATTATCACACTTTCGAATGGAAAGAAATAAAATGAAATTTATTTGACGTATTTATGGATGTAAAGAATTATAAATTAATTAATTAATTTACAATAAGTTAAATGTCATTTACATGCACTAATGTGATAAGACTCATGGGCGTTCTTTTTTATTGTATTACATAGATTAATTAAACATAAAAAAAGTTTCCATTCACGCACATACAGAGATTAAAATTATCGTTCTATGAATAGGGTAAAAAATATAATTTCTTGCGTTATATAATTTCTTGCGCGAACAAATTCACCAAAAAAAATTTTTTTTTCTGACATGAAATTTTTAAATGCTCATGTCTTCTCAACGATAAACTCTGTTGACACCAAAATCGGTAAAAAAAATACAAATTTCGTGAATTTTCAGATTCCGTGAGAAAAATATTTTTAGGATGCTCCATTGCTTCAAAAATCGATCATTTATACTGAATATAATTTCTTGCGCAAAAAAATATAATTTCTTGCGCAATTTTGGACAAGTAGGCGATTAATTTTGACGGAACAAAACATCAATTTTCTGATTATTTACCCTCCTTTATGACGTTGTCTTCCTTCCAAACGGTTTGAGGATGCTTCTTGATCATTTTAAAATATTTCTGAGGTTGAAAATACGAAAAAATTATCACAACAAAATTTTTTTGTAATAGCCTACTTGGCTAAAATTGCACACGAAAATTTGAAAATTTTGTTTTTGTAATTTTTTCGCTTTTTCAACCTCTGAAATATTTTAAAATGATAAAGAAGTATCCTTAAACCGTTTGGAAGGAAGACAACGTCAGAAAGAAGGGTAAATCGTCCAAAAATTGAAGATTTGTGTCGCCAAAATCAATCGCCTACTTGTCCAAAATTGCGCAAGAAATTATATTTTTTTGCGCAAGAAATTGTATTTTTTGTACAAGAAATTATATTCAGTATATATGATCAATTTTTGAAGCAATGGAGCATCCTAAAAATATTTTTCTTACGGAATCTGAAAATTCACGAAATTCGTATTTTTTTTAAACTTTGTTTGGTAAAATTCATGCTTCCGTTCAAAAGTTATGGACATTTAAAAATTTCAACTGCATTTTGCGCAAGAAATTATATTTTTTACCCTAGCAATTGGTTGTAAATTCAATTCTAATTTTGAAATTTATGGATGCGACTTAATGAGATTATTCTAGATCACATCCATAGAAATTTGCATTTTGATCTTTAAATTCAATCGATTAACGTGAATAAATAGCGTTGAATCAATGAATGTGAATCAACAGGAATCGTCACGTCGCACAAAGTTCAATGTTCACACTTTGCACTCGCTAATAATAATTGTCATTTAAACAGGCATTTAAAATGATTTTTGTACCTTATTAATAATTCAGGAAAGATTAAAGCGAGTTGTTTGTAAATAAATGACGTCAAATATTTCGAGAATTTATTATTTGCGTGTAGACTTAGGATATCCTCTGCATATTAAAGATTATGAAATATCTATGAGTGTCTTTATGCAATAATAACGTTAGAAACGATCTGCAGGTGGTTCTGTGGAACTGAATTTGCATATTGGTAACTATAAACCATTGTTGTCAAAGCTTTATTGTGCAACTGCAACTCTCCGATCGGCACAAATTGAAATGTTGCCACCACGGCGACGACTCGGTCGTATACTTAAAGCCAAGTGGCTGCCACTTGGCAAATTCGGTTGTTTTCGCCAAGTGGCAGCCACATGGCTTTAAGTATACGACCGAGTCGTCGCCGTGGTGGCAACATTTCAATTTGTGCCGATCGGGTCTCGATGGTAAGCGACGACCAAAACCAAATTCTGCATGCCAAGGATGAATTACAAGGAAGGAGGGTGGGGTTTAGGGTTCGAATTCCCCACCCTTTTGGAAAAATTCTTCAATTTATTAGGTTTTTTGAAGAAAAGTTTCAAAATTTTGTCTTTCCACTGTTGTACTACGACATACAGTTAGTAGAACACTGCTTTAAACTATAAAAGAACAACTTATTGTCAATGACTTCATTGCATAATAGCCAATTAAAGTGCATTAAACAAATTTTGTGCTAGTGCTTTTTTGAATAAAACAAGTCGGGTAATCGACTCAATATCCGGAGTCGGAGTTTAGTTTGATCATGCGAGAATCACGTCGGCCCGATGACATCCGGAAAATCCATAAAATCTATGAAAATCCGCCATCAGACCGGCGAGATTTTGGCATGTTTTAGGATTAAAGCAGGATTTTTGAAGACTAACCGACTTGTACCATTTTAGCATGTTACTGAGCGACTTTAATATGCAAAAGATTACAAAAATCTCCAAAAAAAATTGAAATTAAATCCAAATCCAGCTACATTCCAAAAATAACCCCACAAATCTCAGTCAGTCAATGAAATATGCAAAAGAATCCACAACTTCCGGAATATTTATACACACACACACAAATGTCTACGCTGCGAGTAAAAAAATTAATCCAAGCAGATTAAACCGCTGTAGGTGGTTCTCATATTTTCCCTCTGTCAACCGCATTCTTTAAAACATATGTGTGTGACTTGTGTGTAGCTTTAAACATGCTTATCGTTTCAAATAATTTTTATTATCATTTAAAGTGTTTAACTTAATCTATAAAAAGCATTTTTTTGTGTATTAATGTGAGAAAATTTGTTGTCAATGACCGATGCAATGATTGAGAAATTAATAGAATAGAAAACAATCAAATTGTCAGCATCTTATCGCAAAATTATTGACATAGAGAGTCTTCTTTTTCAATAGGGAATGCCAAGTGATTTGTCTATAAATATAGAAAAAAAGTCACTGATGAAGAGTGCAAGTTCAATAATATTCCGGAACGAGTCACTTCTTACGTTCATGATGTGGAAAATTTATGGAGAAAAGTGAGAAGAAATGGCACGAGCGGAGATGTCAAAACTGGATGAAATTGGTAATTTTCAGAGATCGAAGTCACTTAGGTCGGCGGCTAAAAATCGGCTTAACTAAGCCGTTTTTCTAGCCGGCTAAACTTTTTCGCTTAGCTAAGCCGATTTTTAGCCGCCGCCGACTAAAAAGTCAGCGGCTTCGATCTCTGGTAATTTTAATTGACATGATGTCGGAGAATTATTGGTAAGTTCTAGTTTATTTTGGAGTGAAAGTCATTTAAAATTTAGATTTTGGTGTTATTTTTATTTTTGTGGTACGCAATTTTAGGGCACAAGAAACTTAACTAAGTTGTATGTTTAAGGCTTAATATGAACGAATAAAAAGAAGAAGAATAATAATAATACTGTGCATTGTATATTATAAGAACAATAGAATGATTAGATTAGACTCACAGTCTGGAATTATCATTCTGATCCCAACAGACAATCAGTTTGCTCACAATTATTACTAACAAAATTGAGACATCACCAAGCTACGCTTAATATATGATTGAGAATTTGAAACACAACAAACAGACCAAGCAACATTAAGTTCCGAGTTCCGTAATGCAACAAACCGCATTTTTCGACGTAAAAATTGATCGAAATCAGTCGACACGGTGCCATCAAGGCAACTTCTAGTGTTACCATTTATACAGCGACTTAAGTTTGTCCACGCAAACAAGTTGTGCTGTTCTCAAATAATGTATTATTAAAGCTCATAACACCAAGCAATCCCATAAAAATCTAAGACAACATTTAATTAGCAACAATGTATCCAAAGTCATTAATCTTAATGTATTTGATCTATTCAATTTCAAATGTAAATTATCATTCTGAGAATTATTGCTTGATGATGAATTTTCGTCCAAGTCAACGCTAATGAATTGCACTGTTTACAATAATTTTAATTCCGCTTATAAAAAACGGTAATTGACTGAACTTGACTTAGGTTAATAATATTTTTAGAACGATGTGTTTGTGTTTATATTTATCAGCTGTTTTCGTTATACTTGAAACGGAAAAAAGAAGAAGCTTATGAGTCATTGTATTCGTACGAAATGTTTAATACTTGTATAAATAAAGGAATGACGCCGAACATTCTGCGGAAAAAATGAAATTTTTGATAAGAAAGTTATTAAATGTTTTATTGGTATTGAGTGCTGTCTAAAGATCCTAAACTGATCAATAGAAAACAACGTTTTCGACACACCTGAAGATTAGATTTCAAAAAGTCAACAAACTTATCGTCAAACTTGTTTTTACCTTGTCATAAACCTAAATTCTAGTGGAATTTTGTTTGTGTTTCTAAGTTTAGAGACGTTAGTAAGGTTAATTGATGATTTGGGGGACATTCCTAATATGACGCAATATTCTCTTCCCCTAACAAACAAATAAACCGCTTTTAAGTACCGTCGTAGTCTCTCCATACTAAGAAAGACTGCCTTTTTGCCTGTAAGAGTTCCTACTTGCGTCACATGATATCCAAAACGACATCTCAAATTAGAACTCACTAAATCACATCATTCGACAATAATAAAAGAAGAACAGAACAGCCTCAATTAGAATGATCATTTATTATTCTCCACAAAATTGACTTCTTATCTCAATTGTTTCAAACCAATTGTCATTAATTTAAAAAGATTTCAGCATAGCAAGTTAGTCAACAAACTTTTCAATTGAAAGAAAACTACTTTGTTATATTGCTGTAGAATGACATGTCTCGGAAATGAAAAATTGATTTTCTGTTGACTTCTACAAATGTCATAAGTGAATGATAAAATGGATTTGATTATCCTTGACCTGGATGTTTTGTTAAGGATGTCTAATATTCGTTAATTTGATTATTTAATCACTTACTTGATTAGAAATACGTCATAACTAGTTGATGCCATTTTAATGTCCCGTTGATGACTAGTTCTTAGGTATTTACGTCTCGGGTATAGAATCGTCAGATCCTAATTGATTGAAAATTGATGTCGTTCAAAATGCGGTTCTTCGTGATCCTATTTCTTTTTCTGCTGTGCTGTAAATGTTTTTTGATCCAGGAAAACACTTCGTATCTTCTGTTGTATAAAATTTATTTCCGGATCGTCTCATCCGACGATTTTCAAAAAGCACAATTTGTATAAAATAAATGAAAAATAAATGAAATAAAATCACCTATTGGTGATATAGCCATTAAGAATGGTGTAAATAAAATAATTAATTAATTTCTTACTTTATATCCGCTATAAATAATAAATTTCTGTCCACCACGAGATTTTGTCTTTTACGAAAATTTTTGTACTCTCACAGAAAAAAAATGTTATTCTCAAAGGGGTCTAGCACTTTTTTTTTACTTTAACATTTAATTTGAATTCAAAATAGACGTTAAAAAATGACTTAGAAATTGATTAATAAATTTCAATAAATACGTGGTGTTTTAAAATTTGAATTGTATAACAAATTAAAAGAGAAAATTTTATATTAAAAAATTCTTCAATAAAATTCAAAAGCAAAAAAGAATTTAAAAAATTAATGTTGCATCTTTTTTGCTACACTCGCCCATTAAAAAAGTTTGTACATTATAAAAGAAATGACGAATTAAAATCTTCTAACTAAATGCATTTCATAGGCATTTTGCTGTATGTCATCTGGAAGCATTACACGCACGAATCTCGCTCCTCGCAAATTGTCACGTCGTTGAGTTGCGTTGCGTCTTTGATGTTGCAAGTTTTGTCTCATTCTGACAAAGTTGTGTCGCCTAACGATGTTGCTCTGCTGAGTGTTGTTGGTTGCGTTTCTGTAGTTTTGGCGACCTTCATGATGACCCACAATATGATAATTTTGTGGCTGCCTTTGTGTCATGTTAGGAATTAACGGTACATTGGATACAAAATTTTGTTGATAATTATTTTGAACTGGTGGTTGTGGGACGGAATTTCTTACATAGTTTTCACCTTCAATGTAAATCAATTTAGCATAACAAGTTGAGAATTTTGGTGAGAAGTGCTGTGATCTCAAAAGTTGCATCATTTCCATAGCATCAGTGCCATTAATAAAGGCAATATACGTTTTGGCGCGATTGCAGACGACATATTGTATTTTGTATTTTTGGGAATCAACGATAATCAAAATATCCATAATTGTCTGGTGTATGCCTGTGTTGTATTCAATAACTTTCTCGTAACATTCGCTACTTCTGTCCATTGGAAATAAACGATAAACGGAATTATTGAATGGAGGTGTAACAAATAGATGATTCGTTTTGTTAATTTCTATTGATGAATAATTCGGATCTGAGGTTCTTTTGCAGATTCCTAATAATCCAGATTTAAATTGTTCTCCTTTTGAATGGATATGGAGATGGAATCTGCTATTTTGCAAATTTTCGACGAATATTCCGTTGATTTCCTTATAATTAGTTCTGGTGAAATTCAATTGTCGACATACACTCCCTAAGAAATCCTTTACTGTACGTTTAGAAGGGATGCTAAGGAACTTAATTAGCTTTCTATCCTCATTCATGATCTAAAAGGAACATATTTAATTATTTTGTATTGTCTAAAGTAACATCAATCTTTGTAATGTTTGTAAACTTTGACATAGTATTTTTATTTTTTTATTTTTTTTTTATATATATCAATTATCAGTGCTCTCGTGTATTTGTACTAGAGATATTATTTTCAATTCTTATTCTCAATATATGAGTTTTATTTTTCCTCAAACAGTAAATTTAATAATAACTGAACAAAAAATGTCGCTCACGCCAAAATTAATTATTTGACTATGCGACAAGTCATAAATGACTTTATTTAATTCGTGGCCATTCGAATTAAAGAGAAAAATGGGATTAATTTCCCAAAAATAATTGACTGAGCTCAGTTCGTTACCACGGGTAACTCTAAATAAAATTTATTGCCTCAAGCAAGAATTTCTGAATCCATAGTCAGAATACCTAGGTTTTATTGTTTCCAGAATTGAGTGTATCAATGGAATTAAGTAAGAAAATTGAAAACTGATAGTATATTAAGTTATTGTACGTATTTTATATATTTATTGTGCCATTTATAATATATATTTTCTTTTTAACTGATGAAGTTAATTTGACAATTAATGCATATATATGTAATTATGAAAAATATATATAATTTTTGAGATTTTAAGTTAATCTAATTTATTTTTAAAGTTAAATCTTAGGATTTAGTGCCTGATTTAAATTAATCGTGTGAGATTTATTTTATTATTAATTTTTTTTTTTTTTTATTAATTAATTACGTCTAAATTAATTTTAGCGATCATTGTGGCTGGTCTGGATATGACCGTATTAGCTTCTTGTTTATAAGTTCGCATGATTTGATTTTTATTAAGTGTCTTAATATCATTAATGACTTTATTCTTGCCCAACTTTACAGATACTTGTCTAACTTGTCCCTGTGAACCCATGGTAACAGCTGTTATTATGCCTTTCCTCCACGAATTCGCAATAGAAGGATCTGCTGTAATAATAATATCACCGACCTTTAATGGATTCGTTCTATCGATCCATTTTTCACGTTGGAGCATTATTGGAAAGAAGGATTTTAACCATTTATCCCAAATGATGTTTGCAATGATTTTAACATCCTTCCACTGTTGAGAAAGAGTTTTCGAAGGTTCTGAGTCTATAGGAACAGATTGAGCGTTTTGTCTACCAATAAGGAAATGATTGGGAGTTAGAAACATATTTTGATCTTCATCGGGTGGTAAAATTTCTATGGGGCGACTATTGATCATGTTCATGATTTCACATAACACTGATTTTAAACCAAAATCATCATAAAATGAGTGAGTATTGTCGAGATGTTTTTTAATCCCTTTCATCGCATTTTTTACTAACCCAACCATTCTCTCTACCGCTCCATTCATGTGAGGAGCTTTTGCTGGTGAAAAATACCATACAATCGGTTGAATTATAATTCCGCGTTTTAACAATTTTTTATTCCATTCGTTGTGATACTTTTGCATAATATTATTACCGCCAACAAAGTTCGTACCGTTATCGGTACAAATACGAATCGGTGCCCCACGAATATTAAAGATATTTTGAAGTGCTCTCAATGTTGCATTGGAGTCTAGATTTTCTACAACTTCTAAATGAAGCGCTCTTGTGGTCAAACATGAATAAACTAACACATATCTTTTATTATTTGTAAATCTGGTAGCCTTAACAGTAATTGGTCCTAATAAGTCAGCCATAGCATACGTAAAGGCATTTTTATGTAATGCTAATCTAGTAAATGGAATATCTCCCATTAATGGAACAATAGGTTTCGCGTGACTTATTCGACATTCAAGACAATTTCTTCTAATAACGTTGTTGACAGTTCGTCTAATTTTATTTATATAAAATCTATGTAATAAATTTGTGACCACTATTTTCTCATTATTATGTACCAATGCATTATGTTCTTTTAGTATGAATAGTTTTGTAAGATGACTTTCGCGATGGAGGATTATAGGATTTATACGATCTAAGCCAAACTTCTCAAGGTTTTCTTTGTTATTACTAATGCGTGTTTGGGACCTGATCACACCATTAGAGTCAAGATATGGAAGAACTTTGTAGATGTGAGATTTTTTGTTTATATCTTTGCCTTTACATAGATCATTATATTCATTTTTGTACGATTCTTTTTGTGCCATTCTTATCAACGCTAATTCAATTTTTTTATAGTTTGAACCAATTTCATCGATGGACTGAAAGCAAACTATTTTCTTGTTTTTTAGTGTCTCTATTATTTTTAAATTTTTATTAACTGCTGCACGAGTTCGCCACTTCATGGATTTTACGTCTTTAATTTCTTTATTGATCTTAATTATTTCTGCTCTATATTTCCATTCCAAACATTTCGCAACACCATTAATCAATCGATTTAAGCATGAAAATTTTGATATAAACGACTCATTCTCAATAATATCGTCTGTTGACGTATTAATTGTACTATAAACTAAATTTGTAATATTATTGGCATCTATCAAAGGCCAATTACTCTCCGGCAATTGAAAAAGTTGAGGATTAAACCATTCGTTAGAGTAGGAAATATCAGGCATGGAACTTATCTTCGTTCCAAAGTCAGCTGGTTGAAGATTAGTAGGAATCCATCTCCATTCTTCGGGTTTTGTGAATTTTTTTATCTTTTCTAATCGGTTATTGACGTAAATCTTTGGATTCTTTGCACCATTAATAATCCATTCTCTTACTGCATTGTTGTCAGTAAAATAAAGTTTTTCATTAAACATAAACGTATGGGAAGCTTCTATTTTATTCATTAAAATAGCTAATTTACAGGCAATATCCACTTCTAAATCGGGAATAGTTCTAGACTGTTTATAAGGGACAGTATAGGATTTAGCACAAATGAATTTGTAATCTAATTGGTCTCTATTTTCATCTAACAGTCGTAAATATATTACAGCGCAAAGCATTTCTATTCCAGCATCACCAAATCCGACTAATTGAATAAATTTGGCATTAGATATTTTATTCGAATACCATCTTGGTATTTTTATATTACTTAATTCTTTTAACCATGTGATACATTTTTTCCAAATTATAAAATATTCATCGCTCATTATTTGGTTCCAATCATAGTTTTCCTTAATCATAAAATGATATAGCAACTTAAATTTCGAGATTAAAAATTCGGTAAATCCAATTGGATCAAAAATAGACATACATAGTTGCAATACTTGTTTTTTGGTGGGTTTATTAATGCAATTCAAGATACTCTCTGGGATTTTTTCAAGTGTTAACGCAAGACTCAATACATCCGACTTGAAATCTACATTATATCCAAGTAGTTTCTCAATATCATCTTTACCAAATAATTTATCGTTCTTTAAGTCATCTGGTGACAGATTCTTACGAACAATTTCCAGTACATCATCTAAATTACTTTTGAGCTTCACTAAGTTGAATCCACCTGTCTTCAATATCATACGTACGTCATTAATCAAGAATTTACCATCTTGTAAATTATCAACCGATGTAATAACGTCGTCAACATAAGTTTTATTAATAATTACATTTGAAGCATTAGGATGGGACTGAATGTATGGTTCAGTGACTTTGTTTTTTATATATTGGGATGTGGTGGGACTTGATTTTGCACCGAATATCATTACTCTCATACGGAGTATTTGAACCTTTTCGTCTGTAGACTTACGAAATAAAAATCTTAAAGAATCTCGATCTTCCTTTCTCATTATTACTTGGTGAAACATTTCTTGAATGTCACCTTTAATTAGAATTCTACCCTCTCTCATCTGCATAAGAATTTTCATGTAACTGTTGTACATGTTGGGGCCTGATAGTAAGAAGTCATTTAAAGATTTGCCTTCTACTTTCGTAGCTGCATCCCAAATGAATCTTGTGCGTTTATTTTTTGGTTGTATAAAAAATATTGGGAGATAAAAGGTCTTTCCAGTACGTGCTTCGATTTCATTTGGGGGTACGACTTCAGCATAATTTTTTCTTAATAAATTATCTACTTGCTCTATGCATTCATTAAATCTTCCATTCTTTATCGCATTCTTTTCTACTATCATTAAACGTTTGTAAGCTATTTTAAATGAGGAATTGGTAGGCAACGAAATGTCTGTTGTGCGCCATAATAATGGAGCTTCAAAATTTATACCGTTTTTTGATCGTTTGACGTGTTCATCTAATAACTTTAAAGCTAACGTATCATCACATGAATTATTATCATTAACGTCGAATAAATTATATTCTGAACCTAAGACAAATTTATCCATCATGGCCAATTCTTTTTCTTCTTCTTCTGTTAATGTTGTACTAAGTAAAGTTCCATTCAAATTAACAATTTGATTATTATTGGCGTTATCTTTTAAATAATTATAATAATCTTGAAGTTGATGGAAGCATCCTATCACATAATCGCCTATGGGGCAGCGAATACCATATGGCATGCTGGAATTCCAATATGTTGGCTTAAATATTTTAATTTGGTGGAAACACCATAAATTATCAATTCCGATTATTCCATAAACTCTACAATATGAAGTTAAGTTCATATGACTCAAATAAGGAAAAAGTTCAATCATTTCAGCAGCATCAAATGGCTGGTCGATAATATTCAAATTTTTAACCGTCCTAAAAAACATTTCATGTACTTTTGAATTAAGAGAAGTGCCGGAGACACTTACCTTCACTATACGTGAAGCATAATCTATTCTATTAACGTCACTTGACCAATTTAATCTTAAAGGACTCCAGACACCCTTAAGCTCTAATTTATTAGCTAAATTTTCTTCGATTAATGTAACAGTGCTTCCACTATCAATCAATAAAGCTACATTTTCATTACTAGCTACAAATTTGATTACAATAACACCTAAAATACTTGATGATGTACGCGTGACACTATGTAATGAAAGATAATTATGAAAAAATTCACTTCGAATCGTATGCATTTTATTATTAAAATAATTCAATACATTTTTGCTATCTCTTTTTATTTTTATACTTTTGGGAGGTTGATTTATATAGAGTTCACTCTGGGGTATAATTATTTCTTCGTTATCTGAATCTAAATCGTAATTATCATTTGTTTTATCATCTTGATGATGAGAAATATTTAATTTATCATCTTCATGATGAGACATTCTTGGGTTATTTTTTTGAAAGTATCTGAGATTCTTTTTAAAATTTTTATTATTGTTTGGTTTTTGTTGGGGAACTTTTTCAATTTCATTTCTGTTATTATATCCACTAAAATTTTTATAATTTTTTCCAGGGCGCTTAAAACAGAAAAGCATATGGTGCTTAAGGCTACAGCTATCTATTTTACAATTTAGGGATTTAGCAGCATGACAATTCTTGTGTCTTTTTAAGCCACAGAACGTGCATATAGCATTCTGTCTTGCAAGTTCAGAAACTTCTTTTCCTGAAAGTTCCCATAATTTTGAACATTTAAAAGCTGAATGACCTTTGGATTTGTGATACCAACAAAAATCAATTGTTTCTTGATTGTTGTTTATTCTATTATTTGTATTATAAGATCGCTTAAATCCAAAATCATTTTTCTTAAATGGTTTAACATTGATTTCTTTCCATGGATCAGTTTCCTCAGACATCATTTTGGAATTAAGATAAGGCACTTGTTTACTGAGAAAATCAGCAACATGCTTAATATAGACTGTCTTGTCTTTTTCTTCTAATTTACTTTTAACTTTATGCCAGCCGTTCATCATATTATAAGGCATAATATTACTGATGTGAGATATGATTCTTTCGTCTACCTTATGTTTCTTTTTTCCGTATTTATTAACTATACTACTATAATTTATTATTTTATTAATAAACTCGATTACCCTCTTACACTCAGTGTCATTCCTAAGTTTCTTTATTCTTATAATTTCATTAGTTTCTTTTTGAAGAAGATTAAAAGATTTTGCAAGTCTTTCATTTATTAACTTTATTGATTGCCAATAGGTACGAGGATCTAGCAAATTTACTCCCCCAATTTCTAAAATCTCTTTAGATTTAATTGATCTTTGAATACGTAAAATATTCTCAGCATCGGAAAATAATTTTCTAGACTGTTCGAATAAATCGTAAAATACCGCCCATTTAGTATCAATATTGTCTACAATAGGGAGCTTCTCATACTTGGACTTCTCTCGTTCTTCTTTAGTTAATTTGTAGATACCTATCATAGCATCGCTTTGTGAGATATTATCATTTTCCTCTTCAGTATCTTCACTATTATAATCGATTTTGGACTTTAATTTTAAAACGTCTTTGCGTTTATGTAAAAGCTTTTTCAGCTTCTTATATTTTTCAATTAATTTAGTTTCATTTTCAAAACTAGATGTACTTTCAGTGTCACTTAATGAAGAAGAAGCAGAAAGAGAACCAGAGGAATCTAAATCAGCATATCTAAGTTTCTTGTGTGTCTTTGCATTAAATTTAGAGTGAACCACTCTGGGTGTACTACTCGTGAAATGTTTTGTTTCTTTATCATTCTTTTTTAATTTCGCTTTACTTTTAACATTATTCAAATTATTATGTCTAATTTGATCTTCAATACAAGATTGACACACGAACTTATGGTGCTTAACTTCCTCAAGTTCTGATTCGTTCAAGCAGTTTAAATGATATGTACTTCGACATTCAATACATAACACTCCAACTAAATCTTTTGTAAATTTCTTGTTACATTCTTCACAATTGAAATTAGAGAAGGGATTATAATCATCATCATTATCAAAAGGGATCACATTAATAGCTTTATTATTTCTTACGGTTATGTGAGAATTTATAGACTTTCTATCATTGGTCTGTGAATGCATTAAACTAGAAAAATGATCATTAGACTGATCATCAATTTTGGAATTTTTATTAGAATTGGAATCATCATCATCTATAATATTAATTTTATTATCGAGTTCAATTTTATTCTTTTCGTCTTCACTATCTTCCTTTTCAGATGATTCTTCATTTTCATTAACGTTAGAACGACGCTTTTCTAAAGGAATATCTTCAATATGAACCTTACAATACCAATATCCCTCAATGGAGAACTGTCTTTTGTCACTACACTGTTTATGTGTCCATGATTGGCAATGTTCTCCATTGCACTTATACCTTGCTTTTTGTGTAGCATCATAAGATTCGTTACAATCATTGCACTTATTCATGATTGTGTAAAAGAAAAAAATAATAATAATATGTGTACTAAATAATTTGTAGACTCAATGGAAATATTAAAGATTATGAGCTTTTATTGGAAATAATTTATTGGAAGTAACATAAACTTTCAAACAACTAAAAAACTGTAAGATGATAAATTATAAACGTAACGAATTTCCAAAATTTAAATTTAATTGGAAATATTGGAAATATTGGAAGTCTACTGGAATTTTATTGGAATGTTGGAAATTGTTTGGAATTTTTGAGAGCTTTTTGAGTGTAAATAATTAAATAATATATAATATTACTTCACGAATTCAATAAATAATGACAAAACTGATGTATGACAAGCATGAATGCTAAACCTAAACTTATTGTTCTAATAATCTCACTAAATAAATATTATTTTCAAACTTCACTGGATGTTTAATGTGGATCTTATTTTTTTTTTACTGACTTATATATCATGGATTATAATGGGCACTTATAATATAAATATTCAATATATGATATTGTATAAGATTAATGAACTAAACTGATTGTTGTAAACACCTCAAGGTGTATTTGTAGTAACATCCAGTAGATGTTCCACGTGAAAAAATTTCTCAATGGAAATATTGAACTAATTTTAATGATTAATTATCACACAAAGAATGTATTATAATATCTCAAACGATAGGTATGATTATAAATGGCACAATAACTTACAATTAGAATGTTTCATTCTTTTACGATCCAGAATGAAAATTATTATTTTTTTAATTAATTAATTTTTCACTTAATATCAGATTTCAGACTTTACTACATATAATGTAGTTTTATTGTTCTTTTTATACCTCTAGGGTTGCTTTAATATTTTCTATTCTGCACTGATTTTTTGTTATCTTTTAATTGTACTATATGTCACTATTTTTTTTAATTTTACACTCACTGAACAAATTTGAGGTTACTCACTTTCTTTGTTGCTGATCACTTTTAAAATATAAAGTGATTTTATATTGGTGTCGTTCAAAATGCGGTTCTTCGTGATCCTATTTCTTTTTCTGCTGTGCTGTAAATGTTTTTTTGATCCAGGAAAACACTTCGTATCTTCTGTTGTATAAAATTTATTTCCGGATCGTCTCATCCGACGATTTTCAAAAAGCACAATTTGTATAAAATAAATGAAAAATAAATGAAATAAAATCACCTATTGGTGATATAGCCATTAAGAATGGTGTAAATAAAATAATTAATTAATTTCTTACTTTATATCCGCTATAAATAATAAATTTCTGTCCACCACGAGATTTTGTCTTTTGCGAAAATTTTTGTACTCTCACAGAAAAAAAATGTTATTCTCAAAGGGGTCTAGCACTTTTTTTTACTTTAACATTTAATTTGAATTCAAAATAGACGTTAAAAAATGACTTAGAAATTGATTAATAAATTTCAATAAATACGTGGTGTTTTAAAATTTGAATTGTATAACAAATTAAAAGAGAGAATTTTATATTAAAAAATTCTTCAATAAAATTCAAAAGCAAAAAAAGAATTTAAAAAATTAATGTTGCATCTTTTTTGCTACAATTGAGTTGATCTTCTAAAAGCGATATCGCGTTCCTTTTGCAGCTCCAATATAGCAAACCCAACAATGTTCCAATCTCGTCTTCTTGAAGGGTTGGTTGCTAATCCATCCCATATAGTGGAGCGTAGTCGAACTATGCGCTGGGCACTTCAAGGTGCATTCGTCATTTGGCTTCCATTTACCTATTGTAATCAAGTTCCTATATGAAGCTTAGGTTACATCAAATGGCTTTTAAACTATTTCTGTCGCTGGCTCTGTCACTTGGTTTGTTAACTTACATTTGGTATTAATTGCTTCTTCCATTCCTTCTTCATTTGTGTCGCTTCGATAAACAAGCCTAAAAAGAGAACCGAATTGAGCAATTGAGTTACAATTTGCTTAGTCTTGAACCAATGATATCTAGAACCACCAAATTCCCTTGTAGATACCAAAGAACTAAATCACTGCGTCACTGTGCCACACTCAGCTCATTCAAAACGATGAACAATTTCAAAATACGTAAAACAAATACTATGCAGTTCAAAATAGCAATTCTTTATTCTAAATCTGTATATTTAAGAATGAAAATCCCACAACACTCAACATTGCGTAGATTCAAGTCTTTATAAAGAATACAATTTCATAATAAAATATCATTCTGCTAACTTAATGATGATAAATTAGATCCTATCATTCTACAGTGATAAAAATAGCATCAGACATGTGTAAAATTTCAAAGCAATTCTCATATAAATAGCATCTCAAAAAGACCTTGAGTTATTATTAACTTGAACGATACATTTTAATCATGAATATTCATCAACAATAATTCTAAATTGGTATGTTAATTTTGCAAATTTGCTCATAAAGTAGGGTATTATCCCGGCATGTATGACCGGTAATTTATTTGAGGTTATGTATCTATACAGCGTTATTGTTCTGACCTTTGGAAACCATTTACAGATTTTGTAAGATTTGTAAATGTCAAGGGATCGTCCATAAATGACGGCAATTAAAAATCTGAGTTTATAACCTCAAAATTGGCACTTTCAAATATTTTTGGTGGCAATATAGTATGTTGCGGCATGCCGGTTGCCCATCACTGCCTTAGAAACAAATCTCCTGATCTCACAAATATGATACATCATAGGCAAATCACCCCCAATCACAAATCAACATTCTGTTCTTAATTATCAATGCAAATCAATTTTCCCATCAGTATCAGCAAGTAAAAGTGCATTCATTAAAGTTGATTGACCGAATGACATTGAAATACATGCAAACATATTGACAGTATCTCTTGAAATTTTGATTCCGCATACACAACAACAAGCAAGAAGCTACAGATCATCATAAATGATAAAATAATCAAGTGATAACGTTAAGAAGCACATGTCAAACATAGTTCCAATATTATCATTTCTTAGCGACAAGCATCGATTTGTTACTGATAAAAATCGTCAATATCCACCATCTGTAATCATCGACACGTCTTTTGTTTGTATCGACACATAAAATGATAAGAACACGACGAAGCTTTTTGACTTCTTTTGTTAAGTTTATTTGCCTTTTGAATGTATTTGCGATATTTTAGCGTATTTTGCTTGTAAGAAGTTTTTTGTTGTCGTATTGGCGATAATTTGTTTAGAATATTTGTTGTCTTGTTTGCATTTAGAATCTAATCCAGGGGTGGGCAACCTTTTATTTTTGTGGCATATCTTTGTGGACATGTGCACACATCTCATATGGTTCACGACATTTCCTGGCATTTTAGACTACACACTAATGTGCCACGACACACATGTTGAGCACCACTGATTCTAATCTATTTGATGCTACAGAAATACCAAATAAACCGGATTCTGTACATCAAGAATGAGGAAATAAACATCCAAATTTGTTATTTGTATATGATAATTTAAAGACTAGAGTGCAGTCAGCACTAAAATTAAAAGAGAATAATTCTAATGGACGTAATTCATTAACGACCCCAAAAGTTATTTTTTTGCAAAATGCGCTAACAACCCCCCACACCATCACGTTTTTACTCTAGTAAGTAAAAGTTTTTAGAACTTAAAAGTGTAAGCAACAATTCACTCACAAAAGCATTTTTTTAGCTTTAAAGTAAGAGACTGATTGATTCGTTGTGTGTTTTCTTTATTTGTTCACTTTTATTAGTTTCTTTATTATTTCTTTTCGTGTATAGTTGGAGCTCATCTCTCGCTCTCACGCAAAACATAAAAGAAAAAAAAATTGATATTGTTATAGTGAGAAGTATTAAAGTATATTAAATTTAAAATCGGTGCATTAGTTTGTCAGCACTCGAGGCGATAAGTTCAATTTGACATTTGAGTGCCTCCTTTGTTCAGTACTAATCGTGATAATATAATTAAAAAAAAAAATTAATAATTCATTTTCCGGTTGTGCCTTATAACTGCAAATATTGCAATTTTTGTGACTGAAACAGTTTACTTTAATTATAAATTATGGATCCGATCCTACAGCAAGATACAGCATTAAATACAATTGCTGCCCTGTCAATGTCGGCAATGAAGGCAGACAATAATCATACGGCCATTAATAAGCATGTTCAAACTGAGTATATTAAAGGTTCAGTTGATGCAACAGATTATGCAAATTCACCATCAGCAGTTCGTGCTGCATTTTTTAATCTACCAGTATGTGAACCAATTGAAATATCATTCAAGGATGTGTCATATTGTGTCCAGAAAATGTTCTCAAAAAGTGAGTTTTTATAGTGCAAGTCATTGACTAGTTGTTACGATTTATCAATAAAAAAAATCTGGCAAAATCCCATACAAACTTGTTGAAAACAGAGTTCAAGTGTTCAGGTGTGGCACAAATCTGATAAAGGATGTTGTTCATAAGTGATGTCTATTAAGTGATGATTAAATTGTATGATTATGCAGGTATACCCGATTGAAACAGATTATTCAAGGCAGTCAAGAGGTTGTCCAAGTGATTGTTATAAGCGTCAAAGTGATTGCCATATGAGGTCCAAGTAGTAGCATTTTGGCGTCCAAGTGGCAAGTTTTATGTTAATTGCCATAAAAATTGCCATTTGGATGCCTTGTGATCTCCATCTGGCTGCCATGAACACCTTGTGCCAATCGAGGTAGTATTAATAGTTCTCTAGATCAGTGTTGCCTAACTTAAGACTTTTGTTTGGAAGTGGCATGAACCACATGCCATGTGATATTTTGGTCGTAGTTGTCACTAAAGGGTGCCGTGACATTTAAAAGTATGGACAACACTGCTTTAAATGAACAAGATCATAAGAATACGACTTTAAACGCTGCACATAGCACAGCTCCACATGAAATTCATAAATGACTAAGCCTATGTCTAATCCCAAAGTAACTTGATAACATTCTTCTTGATAATCATAGGATTCATTCCTTTTGAAAAATGAGATAATCAGCAACAAAAAAAATGTTCAAGATATTGAAACATCCAAAAAAATGCTCATGAACTTTGATTTGTTGAGAAAATGAAAAGTTAATCACGTGTGATAAAAAAGAACTAATCTTAAAAGGAGATAACAAACAATTATTACATTGAATTTTTTGGAACTAAAGCCATTAAGTCACTTAGTAAAGTTCAAAGATATAATTGAAAAGAATCAACTCGATAAGATGTGATTTTTGTGTTTGTATACTTCATATGTGACTCCATATCACGCTAGTCTACTCATATATAATAATCGAAAGATAATCAATGAAGTTTTTTTGTTTACTATACCTGATGCACGACTTCTCTCCCTGTTGTCTGTGAGACTTTTTGTGATAATCAAATAATTGCATTTTGAAATGATTTTTTTGTAAATAATGATCAGATAGTGATGATCAGAAATTGTTTTTTTACTTACTGCGTGACTTGACCTATGCAGTAGAAGATTTCCTAAGCATCTGTTACAGTAACAGATTTCGAATGACATTTTGAACTGTCTTTGTTTGTTTTAATTATGCGATTTGTTTTGACATTTAAATTTAAAAATATTAAAAATCAATTTTTTAGAGATTCTATAAGGAGAATGAAAACTTGTTACTCACCGTAACCTTGTTTATATGCGATTCTGTCAACAGAAGCAATAAATAATACATTGTTGTTCAGCTTCAAACTGTTTTAAATTTCAATATTTAAGCCAAGAATTCCACTAAAAATTGCATCTTTTGACATTTAAGTTGAATGTCAAATGGAAACTTTAGTAATAAATTATAAGAATTTAAATTATCTTCTTAAGCCCGAATGGAACATGTTCTTTTTAGAATACTAGATGTCTACTAGTATTAAATTTGTATATAAAGAGTCACATGCTGCATACAATTCATAGCATTTCAAGAAAAATGCTGCTTTGCACTAATGTTCCGCGGCACACAGGATTACTGACTTCGCTGGCCGTACAGATCAACTATGATCCATGACCTCCCTCAGGTGACGCCTAAAACTAATTCTATCGCCGGCTTCTGCCTGCCAATTGCCAAATGCAATCTCTATCGACAGCTTCCTTCCAGGAGTTCTTTGGACTACTGACATAGACCCATAGATTCTCAAGTTTGTAACAAAAATACGATCGACTTATCACAGCCTGTTCTACTCGGGTATATAAAATCCCACAGTTCAAACTTTGCATAATGGATTATGGACTTTAAAAAATTTCACGTTATGCGTGGAGGTTAATATGTAAATGTTTTAAGAGCTTTATCATTAAGAACATTAATTTTAATTTAAGTGCATTTTGAGATTTGATATGAAATTTTAAAATACAATGTTGCATAAACTGGATACTGATTAAAAAGAATCAACCAGGGTTGTTAAAACATATTCTGTATTACAGAATGTGTTCACATATGTCACATATTTTATGTGACATACTTTCAAAACTAGGGTTCGCCCAGATGCGCAAGCCTGCAGCAGGCCTGCAGTTTTTATTGTTCTAGATGCGCATCCAGATGCGCATCTAATTGCATCCAACTGCATCCAACTGAACTTTTTGTATGGAAATTTTTTTAATAAAAAATGATGAAAAATTGCATTTTTGAGAATTTTTCACCGTCGTAATTGGAAAACTAAATCAAATATAACATTTTCTACTATATTCTAGCTTTATTTTTAAAAAATTGAAAATATGTAATTTTCCAGTGTTTTTCCAAATTTTTCATCATTATATATGGAAATTAAGGGAAAACAAGCATTTTCCAAGATTGTTCATCATTATAATATGTGAATTCATGTGAAAAATTGTCATTTTCATAGTTTTTAAAGTATTTGGTTAAATTTTCAGATGCACTTGGATGCGCATCCAGATGCGCAGGCCTGCTGCAGGCCTGCAGTTTTCTGCATCTCTGCATCTATCTGCATCTAATTTTGGCGAACCCTATTCAAAACACACCAGATTCTGCTTTTAACAACCCTGGAATCAACATTATCGGCCCACAACGCAGAAATGGCAAAAAAATGTATGGCCAAACTAATGTGAGTGGTCTGGCTTTGAACGTCTGGTTTTAAATCAGTTTGGGTAGATTCAAGCCGTGCATCTTCTGAGAATCTGAATTAAGTCTGAATATAGAGTATCAGTTGCTCGATTCTATTGAATTTCTATCAGTAGTTTCAATAACATCTAGTTGTAAGTCTAGTTCTAAGGCCGAATATTGTCATCAAGATGCAACTGCTCGATTATACCTCTAGCCAAATAAAAATGTGTCCACTTCTGACTGTCTATATGAATTTTGCTTCCATAAAAACTCCAAATCACATAAAAACAGATTTAAATTTAAGTTTAAAATTCACAAATAATCCATAAAGTGCCTAATTAAATATTGTTAAAACTACCATCCAGTCACCAGCATACATCTATAACAAAACACCATCAAAATTTATCCAAAATTTAAAGCAAAACTATCTACAAAAATATTTATTCACAAAACTGTTTTGTTATTTTACTAACTTTTATGATTAGTCGATTTCGGATTCTCCCAAATGAGCAATTTTATTGAATAGAAGCACAAATATTGACACAGATTCTCTGGTACCCAGAAAATAATAAAAGACATAAAACACATCATGTAGATATCGAATAATTCAGTCATAAATATAATGCAAACGATGAATTGGTGAAGTGCATTATGTGCTGTAGCATTTCTCATCGTATTATGTGTCAATATTGTTGAAATTGGCAGGAGATTCTATTCAATCATAAACAAACATGTGGGCTACGTAATTTTATCCTCACATGCTGTTATATCAACACGCGTGTACGATCTAAAGAATACTTGACTTGATAATAAGTGCAAATATCTAATTTTTTGATCAACAGAAATGTCAATGGAAGTTCATACGGATAGAAATTTTTTTGCTATTTTTGGATATGGAATGTCTGACAATAGAAAAAAGTTTGATTGACGAACAGTCGTCTGCAGTGCTTTCATTCAGGAAAAAGTTTTATTAATTTACAACTAGTATTGTTGTTCAAACTGTTTCCTCTGGATAGGGTTATTTAGACAGATTTGTGGACCTGTTAGTCAAACACCGGTGTCTTTAGGTCAGTGGGAGCAATCTGAGTGCCGCGGCATACTAGTGTACTGCCAAAAATTGTTGAAAAGGCCATGAACCGTCACCACAGATTCTAAGTGATGAATGTAAAGTTTAGGTGGCTTCGCTTGAACATAGCTGACTCACTACCCTAACAGCATGTCGCGTTTGCTAAGGCATCGAACCTTCAACTGTTTTTACAGAATAAGTGTCCCCGCAAAATATGCGGTTTAGTGCTTTGTCCCACTCGGGTTATCGTTTTAGGATCAGATCAATCGTATAATTTGGTCCAAGTTTCATCACAAGTAGACTTAAACTAAATTTAATCCATCCCAAACTAAAATATCCATTTAATCAACAATTACGTTAGTCAAGATTCATTCATTGATAGTCTATGATAGACTTTAAAACTCAACATAATCAAAGGATATAGAATCATTCTCATGATGGTCATGTAGATACCATAATGATGATTAGTATGACGTAATTTCATTCATTAAAGTATATTTTAGTCTGATAATGCGTACATTGGACTCGATATGACGTGTGAATGATGAAAAAAATTTTTTGTTATCAAAGAGACATTTTTTTTATCAATTACACTTGCTTATGGCTCAATGTAAGACACAAAGTCCAAAAAGTAATTTTTTTATCTGATAAATCAATGTCAATGAGCTTTGATTCCTGTAAAAAAACGTATTCAATAAAAACTTATTGTAGTTCCAATAAATTGATAAGGAATTATGACGATTGAATTCAATAATTCGCGTATCTGTGCACTTGATTCTCTCCTGTATTTTTTTTTGCAACAATTTGATTGATGATTATGTCAACGCGTGAGCTTTTTCAAATAATATAAATAATTCTCAGCTGATAAGATTAAAAAAAATTTATTGTAAAAATCAGCTGTGCCAATTTTTTTTATTTGATGCAAGTTTGCGGATTTTATAGTTGCATGTGAATCTCAGGTTCGATTGATTGTGATCTAATTATTGTTATGTATTTTTTTTTTCAGCACGTAAGGAAATTCTTCATAAAGTAAGCGGAAATTTCCCAAGTGGAAATCTGATTGCTATTATGGGTAAGTTCTGATGAATTTGCAAATTAAGTGTTTTGTAGAATTTTTTAATTACTGAGATAGTTTTGTAGTCAGAAATTAGCATTTTGAGTGTTAACAAAATTTCATAATTGAAAGCTGTCAAAACTTTTAATGACCTATATAAACCATGTTATTTCGCACTATTGTCTTAATTGTTTAGCATAGTTGTGCGCAACCTTTAGTTTTTATTCGTTCACGTTTATGGCAGAGCATGACATCGACTTGAATTTTATATGTAGTCAGGTTGACTTGAGCCGACTTGAATTTTGTATGGAATCAGGTCGTCTCGAGTCGACTTTTCCATACGAAATTGAAGTAGACTTGGAGCGCTGCTTTATAGTAAACGTAGACCCTCCTAGACCAACACCGCAGACGTCACATGGTTCATGCCATTTTCCCATACACTAGTGCACCTCGTCACACAGTTTGCCCATCCCTAACTTAACACATTCATGCACGACCTTGCCAAACGAACAATATATTGAGTTATATATTTTGCATATTTTACAACTCTACAAACACAATTCAAAATATTTTATTATCACTTTCATTGTTAAATACTCAGAACATTCACATGTTGAGTAATTTATCTTCACGTTTAAATGACGACAATGGGGAGAAGATGAATATATATATTTTCCCTCCAAAATGCTATATCACTGATATCTCAGTTTAAATTAATTAAAAATTCACGTGATTTTTTTTTTTTAAATAAACTTTTTATTCATTAAATTTTTAACTTAATTATGTACAAAGTTTGGATACATTTTATTTGTATTTAAATTTTTAAAGGATTCTGGCTTATCGCATTCATCACTTAGTTTTTGATTTTATTTTGAAATTGTTTTGCTTTAATTTATGTTGTGGTTTATTCGGTGTTTCGCGACGCAAGACGAGTGTTGAAATTCGCTTGCAACTTTCCGACGTAGTCCTCAATAGAGGGTATTTTTGCTTCAGTATGTAGATCTGATATCCTTTCATATCTTGTTTTGTTGAGAACAATTCTCAAGAATTTGTTTTGTAGTACTTGTAGTTTTTGTAGATGTGTTTTTGCCATCCGTTCAAATGCTGGACAGCCGTATGTGAAGATGGGTCTCACGGCTAGCTTGTAGATGAGAAGTTTGTTTCGAACGTCGAGATGTGAGTTCCTGCTGATGAGGGGATAAAGTAGTCTTAGTGCAGTGTGAGCTCTGTTGGTCACATATTCTACATGCTGCTTTAATGTCACTCTCTTGTCGATTATCATTCCCAGATATTTAGCTTCGGTTTCCCATTTGATGTTTTCGTTGAGGAATTTGATGTTGTCTCTTGGAAGTTGCCTGGAGTACCTATTTGTGATGAATAAGGCTTGAGTCTTCTGTTTGTTGAGATTTATTTTCCATTTGTTCATGTATTGTTGTACTTTTCTTCCAGTGTGTTGTAGATGTGTTACAATGTCGGCTGAGTTTTCTGCAGAATGATACAATGCAGTATCATCTGCGAAGAGTGCGATATTGTTAGTTGTTTCTCTTACAATATCATATGTGTAGATGTTGTAGAGAGTTGGTGAAAGCACTGCTCCTTGTGGTACTCCGAATTTGATTTCATTGGTTTCTGAGAACTGACCTTTAATAAAAACTGAGAAAGTTCTTTCACTTAGGAAAGATCTTACAGTTTTTATAAGTGGTAGTGGAAACCCTAATTTGATCATTTTAAACAAGAGTCCGTTATGCCAGACTCTGTCAAATGCTTTCTCCACATCTAGGAAGATCATTCCTGTTGATTTCTTCCTGCTTATGTTTTCCTTTGCTGTTTTGATTACTTTGATGAGTTGGTGAGATGTTGATCGTCCTGTGCGAAAGCCACACTGTTGAGTCGGAATGATGTTGTTATCCTCCAGATGCTCGTTTATTCTATTCAGCAATACTCTCTCCAATATTTTGCTTAGGGAACTAAGCAAGCTTATTGGCCTATAGCTGCTCACTTCGTTTGCTGGTTTGCCAGGTTTTGGGATCGGGATTACTTTAGCTTTTTTCCAAACTTTCGGAAAATAGTTAAGTTTGAGACACGTGTTGGTGATGAGCTTCAAATATTCGAAGCCTTTTGGTGGAAGATTTTTGAGGAGTATGTTGTTGACATCGTCTAATCCTGGTGCTTTAGGATTTTTCAGATTTCTTACAATGTATGAGATTTCCTCTACATTTGTAAGTTCTGTGCAGTCACTATTTTCTCCTTCCAATGTTTCCTTCACTGCGTTGTCTACTTCCTGGGTATGTACTGGGTTGTTGTCCTCAAGTGGATTTTCGTGAGCTTTACGAAAATAGTCACTGAGAACGCTGGCTTTTTCCTTATTAGTGATGAATGTTCTATCTGCATCAATCAACGGTGGCATCGATTTTGAACCTTTCTTGCAATGCTTTGCAATCCTCCAGACTGTTTGGTTTGATGGTTGGATTTCTGAAAGCCGCTTATTCCAGTTTGTGTTTTTGAGTTCCTTAATTTTGTCTTTGATGACTTTCTGTAGAATGTTTAATTCAGTTTTGATTTGATTATCTCTGCTACGTTGCCATCTTCGTCGAAGACTTCTTTTCGTCCTGATTAAGTCTTTGATTTCTGGTGTGAGCTTTGTCGATTCAAAGTTGATCTTTTTCTTCTTCACAGTTTTGTTTCTGGAATCCATGATGAGTTCTGAGAATACTTTGATATGATGTTCTATCTCCTCTACTGTGTTGCATGGGTTTTCCAGAGTGCTGTCTTCGATGCGACGAGTTATATACGATTTGAATTTTTTCCAGTTGGCATTTCTGTAGTCATATCTGTAAACTGTGTTGTCTGTTCTGTCAACTTTGGATGTCCTGATTTGAAAATACACAGCCCAATGGTCACTCATTGCCTCTGTGCATTTTAGTTCTGTAGTGTTCAGACTGGAATTTGAGAGCATCAGGTCGATTGTTGATACAGATTTCGTCGGATCTTCTGGATAATACGTTGGTGAATCGGGGTAGTAGATCATGAACTCCCCGGACATATCCTGTAGTATTGTCCCGGCTTTGTTTGCTACGTTGCAATTCCACTCTCGATGTTTTGCATTGAAGTCTCCGCAGATGTAGTAGTTTCCTCTGATGTTTGTTATTTTGTTGATGTCATCTCTTAGATGATCGTCTATTTCCTTCCTTTGCTTCCTCCTGGAAGATAGACGGAGAGGATGTGGCAGCTTATTGATTCGTTGATGAAGACTTTTATTCCGATGCATTCTATTAGCTTTGTGTTGTAACTTGGTTGAAGCTGATGTTTTAGATTTCTTTTGACAATGATCGCAACACCACCTTTTGGTCTATCAATGCGATCAAATCGATGAATTACGTAGTCAGGATGCGAGTCTACTTTGGAGTTTGGTTTTAGGAATGTTTCCGATATGCACGCAACATCAACGTTTTGCATGCTGAGGTAGTCGAGAAATGCTAACATCTTATCTGCAAGGCTGTTAGAATTCCAGTAAATTACGTTGATTCTTTGGTGACTACAATCCATGTTGACTCATGTAGATTTTGGCAACTTCTTGGCCGATGGCTTGTTGTACCTGTTCCTCTTTTAGGTACTCTGGTTTTTTGGTGATGATTTCGATGAATGAGTTGATGAAGAACATGCAATTTGATAAATCTGTCTCTGTGCTCATTTCATCGATTGTGCCTTGGGCTGGTGAAATTTGTTCCTTTGTATTACCACTGGATGAAGGTTCGACTTTGTTTGTTTCCAAGGTTAGTGAATTGAAGTCTAGGTCCATAATTTCCACAACCTGCGTTGAGTTCTGTTGATGATTGTTATTGGTCTTTGGCTTTGACCTGTTGTTATTTCCATTCCTTCCCCTTCTCCTATTTCTTCGGTTTTTGTTTTGATTTCCCTGACTTGAGGGTTTCTGCTGTGGATGCTTATTTTGTGATTTTATGGTGACTGGTGCGAAGGTTTCAGAAGCTGTTTTTCTAGATGTTGTTGGTACCGGTTCTGGGATACTCCTAGCTGGTCTTTGTGATGTAAGTTGATCAGATCCGCCTGATCGTTCACCTGCTTTTGATGTTGGTGGAGCATTCCTTTGTTGTCCAGCAGGATTTCGTGAATTCCTTTGTTGTCCAGCGGGATTTCGTGAATTCCTTTGTTGTTCACCTGATGGTCTGTTTTGATTTCGGTTGTTGTCGTTCATTGATTTAGCTTTCCACTTCTCGATTATTTGTTTCCTGATGTTGCATTCTTGTGAGATTGCTGTATGTTTCTCGCCGCAGAAGTGACACTTTAGTTTTTCGATTGGGACCTTGTTGATTTCAATCGAAATGTAAGGACAGGTTTTTGAATCATGCTGTTCAGAGCATCTGAAACAGATTAGTGGTTTGTTACAACCACGTTGTCCATGACCAAACTGCAAACATTTCGAACAGAAAGAAGGTCCGTTACGCCTGTTGTTGTATTTAGCCCATTTTACTTTGAAGCCGTAGACACAGTTAACCTTTCGAAGGTTTTCCAAAATGTTACCTTCCTGTACTTTATTAAAATACAGAAGGTAATTCTGGTCGTCGTCGTTTTCGTGTCTCCTTTGTTTCATTGTCATTTTGACAATTTTAACTGGTGATATGTTTTCCGTTTTCAATTCCTTTTCCAAGTCTACGATCTCCATCATTGGAAGTCCGTAGAGCACGAATTTCATCTGTGGTTCCTGGTTTGCATAGGTGTGAAAGTGGTGTTGTTTTTCTCTGAGGAGTTTGATGAATCTGTCGTAGTCGTCCCAACTCTCCGTTGATACAACTTTTGTTTTGAGTTTATCCTTTTTGACGTTGATCATAAAACTCCTGGGTTGGTTGTTGATCTGGTTCATCAACCTTCTGATCTCCTGTCCTCCACCACTAGTTATATGGATCGGTGGTGGTTTTGGTTTCTGCTGTGATGTTAGGTTGTTGTCTTTCGATGATGATGATATTTCACTTTGTTTTGGTTGTTCTGGTGCATTGCTGTTATCTCCGCTGAAGTTGAAAAATCTGTCATCGTACAGATTCATCCTGGCATTTGAGAAGTCAAATTGTTTTTTGTTGTCATCTTTCTTTTTGCTAGCACTAGATATCTTTTTGGCTGGCGCACTGAAGATTTCAAGTTGGCTGCGACGTTTTTCTGCCCTTAATGGTTGGACGAATTGATCCATTGTTGTCTGTTTTGTTTTGAGATTTTCCATCTCAATGTCATGTTGCTTTTCGTTGTTTATATCCTCGGTGATGAGAGTTGTCACGGGTGCTGAATCTTGTTGTTGAGATTCAGGTTGTTTTTCCGAAAGTTTTTGGTTACTTTCCTCGTTGTTGAGATTTGTTGTTGTTTCTACCATTTTGCCGAACAAGTCAAAACACGTCTGAACAAGTTGAACTGAGATTCGAAACTTTAATCTCTGTTGTTGTTATCTGGAGCTTTTGAGAATTTTGAATTAATTGCGGAGCGAATCAAAAACACGTCTGTTCCCTTTGACGGACCGATGTGAACTGATTCACGTGAATAATTAAGTCGAAACTAATTAAAATTTTCATTTCATCGTTTCAGGCCCTAGCGGAGCAGGTAATTAATTTTTATCAATTCACAAATGGGGTCGTTGACTTATGATGTTCATTGGAAATTGAGTCAAAATTTTGAGTTTATCAAGGAATATTCTGTTGAAATTCAATTAGGTGACGAGCAAATATTCAAAAAAGAATTGCATTTTGAGCCAAAATCAAACCCAATAGTCAAATCCAATGGACATCAATTGCTGACAATCCCCTTAAATTTGTAATTGTAAAAATCAATAAAATTCTGTCATTTAAAATTTTAACAGGAAAGTCAACTCTCTTAAATGCTCTTTCCGGATATAAAACGAGAGGTGTGAGTGGAGCAATTTATGTGAATGGCAGGATAAGGGATCTAAGTGAGTGCCATCTTTGTTTTTAATTAAATTAGGTAGAATTGCAGTTATCGAGTATGATATTTAAACTAATGATTACGTGCTCACTTTGCTGGTCGGACAGATCAGTTTTGAACCATGTCCGAATAGTCAAAAGTAGATTGGCCTTCCAAAATTCCAGACTAGCTTGGCTATAGCATGATGCTGAATGTTTTGATCCAGAATTAAGTCAGAATCACGTCAGTCTTGGTTTTGTTATTGAATTTTAACTTTAGAGTCCAAAATTTGGACTCGAAACCCTTTAAAGTTTGAAGACTTGACTTAAAATCTAATTCTAATTTTATTATTTCCTATCTTCACCAACGCAACTCGTATTCCTGATTTAAATCAACCAAAAACAGATGAATTTAAGAAATCTACATGTTACATCACTCAAGATGATCGACTACAACTGCTCCTAACCGTATATGAAAATATGAAAATTGCTGCAGACTTGAAGCTCGGAAATAACGTCAGTCTGATTGAGAAGAACAGTAGAGTGAGTATACAATAATAGCACCAATATTAATAATATCAACGAGAAGGAAAATGAAAAAAATTGAATGATGAATTTTATGACAGTTACATGACATGTATTGTTATGGAGCGTAAACATTTTATCAACAAGAAGGAAGAAGAAAATTTTTTTATTTTCTCTCACGATGGAAATACTTTTTTCCCACAGTCAAATGGCTTACATTATGTATGGAAAAAAAATAATTGGTTTTCTGAGTATTTTTGTGACGATGATTGCGCTTTTTGGATGAACAAATGTTCTTACTGTTAATTAAGGATTGTTGTTGTCGTTTTAAACAGTTAGAGTTATAAGAAAGTTAATTAAATCTACGAAAATAGCCATCTAACCTAAATTTTCAAATTTTTGTTTACAAACAATCCAAATTTAGATTTTTAATAGAATTCGTATGAAAACAAGCTTGTTGGAAGTCTTAATATTGATCTTTCTAATCTATTTAGCTTTATCTTTGATAAAATAAGCATCCAGGAACGATAAATCCAAAGAATTTAGAGAAATTCTTACTTTTACTGTTTTCACTCATTCAAAAGTAACGATTTCATGCTTTTATGCTTAATTTCATCCAAAAACGCTATAGTAAAGCAGATGCATACTATTTGACAGTCCCCAAAGTATTCATCTTACAATTTCTTGTAAACTCGGCAATGATAAAGTTTTTATTGGTTGTCTTCCAACATTCTTTTAGTGACATCCACGTGGTAAACAAAAATGTTCATTCTCAACTTTTGCAAATCTTGTCTAATTTACAAAATACATGTTGAAAGAATGTAAAGGAAATTTAATCAACACCTTTCCTTATAAATTAAGTTCATTATAGTCATTATGACACCATTCGCTAGGAAAAAAAACAATATTTAATTAAATTATGACAGAATTATTTATGCGACAAACTTAATTATTTTTTATATGAAGCCCTTGTGTGTATTTTAATTTTTACTACAATTTTCGAGGTAAATAACTTTTATAAGCATGAAAGTCTCTGCAAGGATTTGAGTTTGTCTATAATTCTCATAGTCTTCTTACTCATCGCATTAAATTATTTATTCAGAGAAAGTAAGCTTATAATATCAATTTTTGAGAATGGCATGAAGACGATTTTGATGGCAAGCGTACGAAAAAGTTTGGCACAAAATTGTTTTTTCTACAATCCATGCATGATTAACAAATTTGGAGTCGGAAGAATTTAGAAGATAAAAAAATTAATAAAAGATTTAGTTAATCAATTTGTAGACGATCTTCATGGCTGACTAACTTTTATGAACGGCTTAGGAATTGTTAATAAGAAGATAAGATAAGATTCTATGCTAAACATTTACAATTAGTAGGACAATGGTGAATTTTTGTAGAAATAGTAATTGTTTTTGTATTTTAGTCATCTTAAAGGGATTTTTTGCATATTATGTGACGTCAGTAAAGAACATTCTGGATGTTTATGACCCATTCCTTCAAAATATGGATGTTTTTTTATCAATTACAAAAGTGTTATTTAATAATCGGCCAAACCTTTATTGATTATAACTGTAAGCAAAGAAAAGGACACTCCGATCCCAAGTGACAATGTTAACAAAATAGCTTATACTGAGACTGCTTAGCTCTTTCTTCATATGCCTCGTTCGTGTAAGCAAGCTAAAAAGATGTTAAAAATAACTCATTTAGTGCCGTTCAATTTCCAAACGACCCCTCATGACTCATGACTAACTTCAAACTTCTAAAGGTCAACCTTTCTGTCCAAATCTCCATAGAACTTTTGACACGTTTGCTCATAGCCGTCGCATCTAAAAAAATATTACTAAAACTTAATGACTTCTTCTCTTTACATCTCATTGTCGACTTGAGCACTCAAAAAAAAATTAAAAAGAAGAAATCAAAACTTTTTCATTCTCACATCATATTTTAAATTGATATCTGGGGGAATGAAAAACATGCTAAGCACATGATGTAATTACACCGAAAAAAATAAAGTTTAGAGAAGTTCCATTTCTTTTGTGTCTTATAAAGCCGTTGTATAAAAGGGAAAGGAAAGGAAAGTCTAAATGATTAAGGAACAGAAAAATTAATTAAAATGTTGGAGATGAAAAAAAGGCGAAATTAGAAGTTTTATTCCGCGAACAAGAAGCTTACGTCAGACACACACAATATTCATTCTTAAAGGAAATGAATTTTTAATTTTAATTGAAATTCATAACCCTAAATTCTCATTGTTTACTTCTTTTATTCCTTTATAATTCACAGATTGAGAATATTTTGACTGCTTTGGGTCTTTATGATCATCAATTTACGATAACGGAGAGGTTGTCAGGTGGACAAAAGAAACGATTATCGGTTGCACTTGAACTTATAAACAATCCAACTGTGCTGTGGCTTGACGAACCAACAACGTGAGTATGAAATGAGAGAATTGATGTTTTTTGGGTAGGAGGCAGCATTACTGCATAGTCATGCATAGTTTTAATGATTTGGACATGATTCAATCTCTTTAGTTGTAAAGAACTTTGATATTTGTCAGTTAATCGGACAATACGTCATCAGGTAGATGTGACTCTGGTGTTCAAACCGAATCTGACACGAAGTCAAAACCACGTAGACGTAAAACTGGATTTTGGATCGATTAACTGATTTGAGCTATTCTGCAAACCTGTTTGGTTCAGTTGAAAATGACCAAAATCCTTTAAAAGATTCAAATCAGGCATCGATTCAATCTTAACAATTCTCAATATTTTGAAATTTTTGGAAACAGCTAATTAAATTCAGTAATAAACTTAGGTTCCATTAACTAACTTCTGTCCAATCTGCTGTCTCACCTAACCAACATCCACACTAAATTAGATCCATAAAACAAAAAAAATTCAATTAATTTTTTAACACCAAAACTTTTTCCTTCTCTCCATTATTCCAAATTCCAGTGGACTCGATTCATATTCATGCACAAATATGATTGCATACCTAAAGCAGTTAGCACAACAAGGAAGAACTGTCATTTGCACAATTCATCAACCGTCCGCAAAACTTTTTGAAAAATTTGATTTGGTTTATATTTTAGCATACGGAAAGTGCTTGTATCAAGGACATTCATCAAAATTGGTTCCATTTTTGCAGTCTGTATCATTGCCATGTCCAAAATTTCATAATCCTGCAGATTACGGTAAATTAGGTTGTAATTGATGTGTCATGTGCACTTTTATTTCATAAAAAATTTGTTTACCTTTCTATAAAGCCATTGAGTTAGCATCTGGTGATTACGGTATGGATAAGGTAAAGACATTGAGTAATTCAATTGGTAACGGAGAGTGTTTGTCGTGGTACGAAAATCCTAATCGTGTAATGAAATTGGAGCAACTACGTCAAAAGTATCCCATTTCTGACGAAAAGAAGAAATCCGACGATGTCAGCGAATTTCATAAGCTCAAAGTTCTATTAAGACGCGGTGTCATCAAAACAAAACGTGATCAGACACTGACCCATTTACGTATTATCGTGAATGTACTTGTTGCTGTGCTATTGGGACTCCTGTTTATTGGTTCCGGTACAGACGGTTCACGTGTACTCGCAAACTATAACTTAATGTTTGCCATTCTAATCCATCATGTGTTTGCAGCAATGATGTTGACAATTCTGACATGTAAGGATATCCTGTTCATTTTGATTGATGAATTCACTATTTTCCCTTTTACCTTCTGTATTTTACATATATAGTTCCAACTGAAAAATCAATAATTCTAAAGGAGAATTTTAATCGATGGTATTCTGTAAAGAGCTATTATATATCAACAACTCTCATCGATCTGCCAGTGACAATAATATCATGTTTACTATTTTCAATTGTCATTTACATTATGGTTGGATGGCCACTGGAAGCTGATCGATTTTCTGTCTTCTTTGTTGTCAGTTTTCTGATTGTATTTATTGCACAATCTATTGGACTACTCATCGGTACTGTCTGCAATGTTATTGTAAGTATTTTAATGGATCTTACTGGATCTTTTGATAATTATTAATCTAAATATTGATGCTTCAATCAAGTTTGCATATTTTATATCACTGGATCTTTTTAAAAATTCACAAAGTCACTATTGACATTCAAATTTTAAGTCAATTTCCATACCTTTTGCGTCTCTTCACTTAAAAGCATCAAAAATTCCACCCCGACAATAAAGAGTTCGACACGAAAAAATGGAAATTCCATTCATGGTTTCTTCATCTTCAATAATCTTTAATTTTCATTACAACAGACATAAAAGCCCACACTTCTTTCTTATGTTAAACAACTTTCCTTATAATATTTTAATACATTTGTATCGTACGCAGAGCGTGAACATTTAATGAAATGAGGTTGAGAAATCGCGTTGAAATTCGCCCTTTTTCGAGTGTTAAGAAGAAGGAATGAAGCTAAGACAGAAAGAAGAGATGGAAAATTTGCCACATTAACCATTAAAACTAAAGAAATAGCATTTTTTTTCGCTGTGCTGTATATGTATATTTAAATAATGGTTTCAAATACTCAATATTGACTGCTGAATATTCTTTTGACCCTCGGGCGTGAAATTGAGGATGAAAGTTAAATAAGAATATTTTTTCTTCGCATTTTTAAGATGAATGAAAATTTTGTGAAAATCCAGGTCAATTGTCTATATTTGGAATAAATTTTAAGAGCTATTAAAATGTCTTCTTCTTTGATATTTCTGAGCTGCTATATATGTTAAACCAAAACGGTGTAGTATCATATCTAGGAAAATTGGTTACTTTGCCTTAGAGCAGAGCTCGAAGTCAAGTCGAGTTGACTCAATTCGTTGTCGAGTTCTGTTTTGAGTCTTCTTCACAAGGACACATGATCAATTCCAAATATAGACTATATTCCCAAATTCAGGAAGATTAGCATTTATTTCAAATCAAACCCATTTCGCTACCAAAGAGAATATCGAAGATTGTCAATCAGTTATCTAACTTAGTCAATCTGCTATACCTTAGACCAGTGATGAGCAACCTTTTATTTTTCGACCGAAACTGCACAAGGCACACGGTCCACGGAATTTACAAAAATGTTGGGGGTCATACTAACAGCACACAAGTTGCACTATTATCTTAAATCAACAGATTTACCATATCTTGTTAAAAGATGAATTCATCTATGTATGAATCATATTGAAACTAATTTATTTGTTGTTGCAGGCAGTTTAACTGTTACAGATATAAATAGAGATATATGTATAGTTCTGAAACCACAGATCTCGATGCTGCGAAACTGAAAATAAAATCGATTGATATCAATTAATTGGATTGTCTTCGATTTTAGATAATCCAGTCCAGTTTAATGATGTTTATCCCGAATGATTTTATGATTTTTCGATGTTTACCTAATAATATCCTACAATTTTTAGATCCAAAATCTTAAATTATAAAGATAACAGCAACTAAATGGCAACAAATAAAAGCATAATCCTGCGAGTAATAAACATGTTGCACTGATACACACACTAAAGAATCAAATATCTGTTGAAAGAATCATCAACTCTTCATTGACGCAATTTCAAGAACAAGACATACTCTCTCGTAGGCATTCCATTAATAGCAAAAAATTATCCTTTTATTAAGCCATTATCAAACTAATTAAGACACTTTCCTCTCTCGAGGGCACCCAAAAGATACTTTTTTGTCTTTAAACAAACGATCTTCAATTATAGTCAAATTAGGCACTTTGCTATTTTCATCACAAACAACTACTTTCAATTTGCTTAAAAATTTAAAATTCAATTTGCTTTCGTTCTCGACAAAAAGTAGTCTTTTTTAATCCCTTTTTTTTACATTGTGCTACTTGAGCTTCATACTTCTTATTATTCGTCTTCATTTCAAGTTGAATATTTGATAAGTACACCGGAAATAGCAAGGCAAGAGCGGGAAAATGAAAAAATTTTCACATTATTTTTCTTATTATTCCGCAAACTTCTTGATGAACAAATATTTACTTATTTTATATTCTGCATGGAAATTTTGCTTATCATTCAGACATCCTACACGGTTTACATAAAATTTTCTCTTAAGAATTATTGACTTAGTACAGATGGAATTTTTACTTGCCTGCCTTATTGTATTTAATTGGAATTTGTTGTCCTCTCTCATGAGAACTTTCACAAATTTCAATGTTAAGCATAACATAAAGTTTGACAGGCAATCAATAATTTTCAATTAGAATTTTCGATTAAAATTGAATGTCGACGCCGCACGGTTCAGAAAATTTTGGAAAATATAATTGCTTTGTGGCATGGCGCGATTATAAATTTGTCTATCGTGTGATTTATGAATGATTTGGTATTTGAGAATATCCAGTTGTAATATTTTACAAAGTTTATCCAGTTTTGCAAATGGTTTAAAGTTGTTTTTTATGCATCAGTAAATGGACTGAAGTGACTCTGTAGCATAGTGATATCGTTTCTATTGGATCTTCATTCTTAGTCGAATCTTGTTGACATTAATTTGCGTTCTTAATGTAAGTTGATATCGGAAATGGTCAATTGTAAGCCATACCATCCATAGTCCGATTGTTGATCTGCCAACCTATAAACAAGGCTCTTAATCTATCATTTAATGCACTTATCCAGACACATAGTTCGATCACCCGCGGAGTATATAGTGATACGCTCCATCACAAGTATCATAGAATCGAGGCTTAACACGAGACACAATCACATGCAACCTTATCGACGTATTGAGTGTAGGAGGACATACGAATCATCTGCCGTGAAACTATGTTCAGTTCTGCAAACGCCAATGTGAAACTTTTCATGATTTAGTAATCAATGAGTATAATTTTCTGCAATAATATTAACCTCCATCTAGAGTTTGTGGCTTACTTGCTTACTTTACTGACCTAACAGATCGACTATGATACATGGCCTCTTTTGATTAAGGTCTAAAGCTGACTTAATCGCTCGCATCCATTTGCCAATTATCAATACCAAATGCTGCACTGTCAATAGCCTATTTCCAGTAGTTCTTTGTTCGTCCTCCTACTCTCTTGCCATCTACCGATTCAGACTTAAAGACTTTATTACTAGGAATTTCATTTGGTCTCGTAGCAATGATTCCTGCCCATCGGAGTCTATAGATTTTTATCATAGAATTTATGACGTCATAAGTAAATGACCTAAATTCAACATACTCATAAACAGAAGTAAAACCATTTTTATCACCACAAAAACAGACAGCATTTAAAATATTTTATGTTAAAAGAAGTCACTTGATCCAAAACTGCCCATCTCAAGATAAACAATTAAAACTGTGGTTATGTTAGTCCACAGAATATGAAATTCAAATTATCATTCACGAAGAAGTGACAGTGGGCTGTGAATGGCATTTTCATGCTTCCGTACTTGAAGTGTCCGGCGTGATGAAAATTAATTTAAGAAACTGACTTGAGATTTTTGAAAGAATCAACTGGTTCCTTAACCTTGACTAACATATTCTCAATTTTTTACAGAATGGAACATTCTTAGGTCCAATTCTGGCAGTTCCAGCAATGATGTTGGCTGGATTTGGAGTGACCCTCAAAGATCTCCCACCATACCTTTACTGGGGCAGTTATGTATCATATCTACGCTATGGACTTGAAGGCTATGTCGGTGCATTGTTCTATAAACGAGAGCAATTAAAATGTGATGTTATGTACTGTCATTATAAGTAAGTCATGAGTTGTTATGTCTATAAATCTATGCCTATTAATGAATTCTTGTTACAGATATCCAGAGAAGTTTTTAAAGGACATTTCAATGGAAGCAGATCAATTTCAGAAAGATATTTATGCTCTCCTCTTTGCAATCGTACTTCTTCGAGTCCTTTGTTACTATTTGCTGAAATGGCGCATTGTATTGAGCCGATAAGGAGATTTTCATGCATATCACTACTATTATATGTGATTAATCTTTTACAAATATACAGTTTCGTTCAGGGAGACATCCTTAGATACAAAGAAATCATGTGACATCCATATTTAAGCAGTTAATTAAAGTTATTGTTGAATTTTTTTTTAATTATTTATATTATGTTAATTATGGTTTTTTAATGAAAGGAAGTAGCTTAATTAAATAAATAAACGGTCAAAATAAATTTGAAAAAATATCCTTTGAATGAGTTTTTTTCTAACGGACAAAATTTATTTGAACAAACTTACCTCTGAAAGCTTGTTTGAATAATATCCCTTGAATGTTGCAGAGCTTCAACATCGACAATTTGTGTCCTTATACCACTTACATTATATCACTTACAATCTGTAACCATGATCCTATGTGGAACTTAGGCATGCTTTGTTACTGATTTTGCCACCTAGTTTGTAAAAATTCTCTGTCCCCAAATTGAGCTGATATTCTTCCATCACTGTTCTGCGGAAAGGAGCATTTTTTTGAAGCTCCTGGTCGCTGATTCCTTTGTAGATTCTCATCCATCCAAGAGCGGTGGAGCAAAATTGTGTCTTTTCCCAGCAATGTTAATCATTCTTTCTAACTGTCTCGAAAACTTATGTCCAATCTAGCCGTACTTCCTAATCTGAATCTCCTTGTTGATGTCTTGCTGATCTTCTGTATCAAATGATCACTAGTTTCGCCAGACTCACATCACAAAATACCGAAATTCAATGAAAATAAGAACAAAAGCTCACTACGATTTGAGATTTGTTACCAATTTTCACTCAAATATAATTTTTTTTTTTACTTTTTTATTCATAATTCTTAAATTGCGTCATAAGTTAATAATATTTCTTAATAAAAATTTTTTATTATTACATTAAATTAATGTTAAAAGTATGAAAAAAAGTTGATTGTGATGCGAAATAAATTAAACTTTTTTTTTGTTTTTATATAATTAAGTAATGTAGACCATAGAAGGACACAGCTATGGACTTTAAGAGTCATATAAAGATGTAAAATCATGAGAAATTAAATTTCTAATGATGAATCTACGATATCTAATCCTAAATGGACAAAAATGACATTTTGTCTGCCATTTGATCTTCGCTTATTGTCCATAATTTATTAATCCTGTCTGAACATGTAAAAAGTAAACAAAAACTTTCTATTGATCTTAAAGTTAAAGAAAAAAAAATCTAAATGGATAGATAGTTGTAGTATAAAAAATGTTCCAAAAATCCCTTCCACTTAAGAAATAGCTTCCATGTCTTTGTCTTAAAATCATTCCGTTCTGTATTTTTTGTTTAAACTCGTAATATTTCGCAACTCTTATTGTAGCAAATTGCCTGTGAAAATAAACATCCATAAATAAAAAATATTCAAGTCAGTCATAAAAGTAAAATTTCTTACGATCCAGTCTGGTTGTGTCGGTCCCCACTGAATTTGATTCACTTCTCCTTCAGCTGCTGTATATGCTAGTATTGGATCTTCAATCGGTCGTGGCATCTGCTGTATATCCCAAATTAATGCTTGATGATCATCTCCAGCAGTACAAATGTGACATGAACTATGTGAAAAAAAAATTTTAAATTGCATTAACAAGGCATTACGGCAAGGAAAGCAGCAAAGACAAATTACGACTTTACTCATTAATTTTTATTCTAAAAAGATGCACTAGAAATGCTAAAAATATCTTACCTATGTGGAGCCCACGCGATTCAAGGCATTTACACATGCACGATGATTACTAAGTCTCGCAACAGGCGTGCACGGAACTCTTACATCTAAAATTACTACTTCACATGGATCCATCGCAACTTTCTTCGCCAGTATTTGGATCTTGTTTTATTCCTTTGCAGGGCCAGTAACGGTGTGGCCGGATCTTCATAAATTATTGTGCTATGCTCTAAGTGTCTGTAAATGAAATTTATTTAAAAATAGAATAATTACCTACTTGACTTGCTTTGACCCTGCTCACTTACCTTAAATCAAACATTCTCTGAGATCTAATACTAGCTCATAGATGCAAACATATCTCGTCCGCCACCAGCTCTTGAAAGCTGCATATGTGAACTTCCTTATCGAGCGTTGATAATTGCGTCTTTACATGTCCAGCAACGAGATTTACGCGTCTAAAATGACAGTTTCAATGCTATCATTTTATAAACAGAAGATGAAATTGTTACAATGCCAAGTAGTTCACTTTTCAAGGACATAATTTGCAATTTACTGTATTATTTTTGATACTCGAGATGAAGATGACTTTTTCTTATTTACATGACTGTTATTTATTTTGGTCATTATTTAGTCGTTAAGAGCATGCGACTATTGAATTGTTTATAAGACTATTATTATTTTCAATGAATTTTCAAAACTCGTGTGTAATATGCGACTATTGTGACAAACGACCATGATATTGCAGTTAATGATCTCTGCAGCCGTGCAAAACGTGCGACTTTGTCTGATACATAGCAATAATTCATATTTTTATCAAAACCGTTGAGATCAAATGATTTTTGGATATTTTTTATGAGGTCATATTTATAGCTTGTGTTTGTTTATAAATAATAGCACATGCCATAAGCATCTTGACCGTAATAACTTTTATTGCAGCTATTTGCGTAGTTTAATTACCCGCAAATTTATGAAAAAAAATCGTATTGATAACCGCCTACATAGCACTATTTTTAGACCTCAAAATGAGTATGAAGCTATCAGGACAGTAAATACTTACATGTTGTGTCGATTGATGATCCCAATGAGATTCGGATCGACTTCATTACAAGTCAAATGATGTAAGCGGTGCACAAAAGTCACTGTTTTATTATTATTTAATACACATTCATTCGAGTTTCACCAGCTCCTTTTTGCTCAAATGCGAAGATAATCGCCACTTGTTGCTTTAAAAGATCTGGAAATATACCTTTCCAGATGAGGTATCCACATGATTTTTGTTGTTGGATATGGATGATCGAATGTTGATTTAGCACTAAATTCGCGCTTGTGTCCTCATCGAGACTGATGATCTGGACTTTATTATTTATATTCTTCCCGAAAGCTTCCGAGTGCCAGTCGAAAACGTCCGGACGACATCTAATTCATTGAATATAACGCGACGGCGCTACATATTTTACAGATTTCTTTTCTTTTTCCACTTGATGACGACATATTTGAAGTCTGTGGATTTATTTCTCTTATGACAATGTTTAAACCGTCTAAGTTAACTTTTTTACGGAAATGGAAAGTCGATGAGGATCAGTTTTTCGTCAATTTGTCAAACTACGTGAACTGCCTTGTTTTGTCTTTGTTTTATCTAAAAATAAATGATAGGAAATAAAGAAGATTAGTTGTTTGGGCATACAGTGGACAGCTGCTTATCTAATTTATACATGCAACACAAATATGAATGGAAAATCGCAGATTTTTTGCCGATACTCTTGCCTATTAAATTTGCGTAGGACGTTAAGCACTACAGCACTCAGCGAGAATATCTTCTTCGTCGTAAATATGTACTCGCAGTGAGACGATAAAGTATATAAATACACTTACACGACTTTTGATAGAAAATTTTTTTGTTAATTGATTAAAATGAGATTATTTTCGGCGTGTGCAGCTCGCGAACCGCATTTTTACTAGCTGAATTAATAAACCAAATGATACAGTCTTCTTATCATTTTTCTGCAACTTTTAATTAATTAATCTATGTAATATTAATTTTCGTGTCGAAGAGAATGGTGTCATTACTATCCAGGTGTTTTATTCCAGACGACAGA
>NW_027226538.1:0-63582 GCF_022539635.2 Chironomus tepperi
TTTCTGTTCGGTCGTTTTGTTGGTCCAGTACTCCTGTCTTCTTCTCATCACAAGGAACCACAATAATAATATTACCTTTTGCGCTTGTATTGGATATATCCTCATATATGCTTTTATTGAAAATCTGACAAATAACTGTCCTTGTATTTATAAAGCATCCAAATGTCAGTTCAGAATAGAAAACAACGAAAAACCTAAAAATAATGATAATAATCCACCAACTTCAACCACAATTAAATTATGAAAACGAAAAGTTGCACATTTTGTTGTCTCTACTATTTGAGCATCGGTGAACCCTATGGTGAAAGCCGTAAGCGAAATCCTTACTGGAATTAAAAAATTACATAAAATAGTATATTTAAAGTGCCCGATCAGCACAATACAGTAAGACTTCGTTAAGAACGCTTTGCGTCGAATCGATAATACCTACCACGTGCAGTTGCCCCTAGTGCCAAAATGACAAAATTTTTGGATATTATGCCAGAATTCAAATGCAAGATTTTGGTCCGAAAGTGCGATTTTGCCAGATTTATGCACTTGCAGATTTGTCTTGAGATTCGAACCTAGGATCACTTGGTTTGAAGGTGAGAATCCCTACACTTAACCGCTGTTACTGCCGTTATCTGAAATTATATAACTTTATGTATGGCAAAGACATATATAAGTTACTAATGAATTTCAAGCATTAAATACTCAGTTATATTTTAAATATTCTTTTGAATTAAATTTATGTTGTTACTTATTTAAAAAAAACGGCAATGGTACTTTCCAAAATAATTAGTTTAAGTCTATTTTATTTATTCACATCGTATTCACATGTGAATGTATTAAATTTGATTAGATTCCAGCTGAGAAGTTATCTTTTTAACATATGACAAATTAACAACCCGAGTGTACAAAGAGCGTGCCTTCAGTTTTTTGTGAAGGCGCAGCTACAGGCAATAACTCCACGGGAGGGCACGTTCAACTGAGCATGCTCATGAGCATACTCAAGTCTAAAGTACGATGTACTCACCTGAGCGCACCTACTGAGCACATCGTTGAGCATGCTCATGAGTAGGATTTTGAAAAACCGCGTTTTGAAAAAAAAAATTGTTTTAGAAAATTTACATTTTGTGGATTTATGTGAATTTTTCCATACAAAGTTCTCTTTTACGTTTTCTTTCAAAACCGCGGTTTTTTAAAAATCGCATTTTAGGATCGTTTATGCGGTTTCAAAACTACACTTCGCTCCTACTCATGAGCACATTCTGAGCACAACGAAAAAATGTGGAAAGGAAATCTTGGAAGAATCTATGGAAATTATCACCTGAAAATACAGTGAAACACCAGAAAAAAAATAACCAAAAGAAAACTCTTAAAATTATTCAGTAAAGTACATAACATTTATATATATGGTTTATACCTTTACATTAATTATTAAGGTAAAATGCAGCGGTAGAAGTAATGGCGTTCAGGCGATGGACTCATATAGCAAAGAAGCGGTCTCAGGCTCAGAGAATCCCACACCCCTTATAAATAAAAATTTTCTAGCGCTTTGGTTTCAGATTATTAATTAAACAGAATTTTTACAAATACATTTTTTCTAATACAACTAATGTTATAGGAGTAAAAAAGGGAAAATTTTACCTCCACTAAGTGAAATAAATTAAAAAGTCTGGCGAAAATCTTTCCATTTTTGGCTCCAATGGTGCGCCAACAACTTCTAACGAACACGATACACTTTGGGCTAGAAATGGATTTTCTAAAATTATTTTCGTGTCTTTTTTGATAGGTTCTATATAACGGTAGTCAAAACTTTTCAAATCGATACCTTGTGGGAGATATGGCATTTTGAAGTTAGTATGCCGAGCATTTTCATGTATCATTCAATTGAGTCACGATTACTGTATTGATGAATCTTCCTGAAACTTTGTTTTGTGGATAAAATATTTCTGACATCGGAAAATTATGCAAGCAGTTTTCTTGAAAACCACGTGGTCACAATACTTTTGTTGTTTAGCTCATTACAGGTGCAATTTTTTATCCTCAATTGTCCTAAATATTAAGAATAATACTATAATCAACAACTTTTGTGAACATATTGTATACTTTTGTCCAAGTTCTGATGATGAAAAATAACTTTTTCCTAAAAAAACTTCAATTTTTTGACAAAAATGTAAATTCTAATCAGTGGGACCTTGAATAATAAATGAATTCAGAATACACATAAAATCTCATCAGCATACTAACAAAAATGCCATATCGCAAAGGTATGACAGAAAAGTTTTTGACTACCGTTATCTAGAGCAGAATAGGAACTATCAAAAGCTACGAAAATAATTTTTAGAAAAAAATCCATTTTTGCCCCATAAAATTACGATTTGCTTTTCAGTATGCTTTCTCTAAATCCAGACCCTGATAAATTTCCGGGATTGGGATCGGGATTGAAATTTTTCGAGATTTCCCGGGAAATCTATACTAGGCAAAATAGAACAATTTAACGTGAAAATCGATAAACTAACATAGATAAACTATATAAAATTGTGGAAATCTTGGAAAATTCAATGAAATAGGTATTTAGAGAAATTAAAAAAAAATCAAATCAATTTTTAAAAATTGACATTTAAAATGCAAAAATTACCTAGAAATTGTAATTTTCAATCCGATCAAAACTTGAAATTTTAAGATCCCGGGATATCCCACGAATCCTGATCCCGATGCAATACTTTTCGGAATCATTTGTGTAATTTTTAACCTGTCATTCTCATCCCATATTTTCTTATGTGTATATTCAGATACTTGACATATTCTATGATCGAACAGGATGGCATGAATTTGCATTGAAACTCAGGATTATCCCATACATTTTCAGGTATTTCATAGTAAACTGCTGGCCAATAAAGTAGACTGGTGTAGCAGTTATAATCAATCCACCTGCAAACTTTCATGTCATCACTTCTCGGTGCAAAGAAAGCTGCGCAACCGCATTTCTTTAATGTAAAATTAGTAATGCATTCCTCAAAGCAGTTAGTCATTGTGTATTTGCTTAAAGAATCTCAATTGACGTTCATTCTCCATAATGAAACATCCTCTCCTGTTCAAGAGGATATCCCTGCGAGAAAATCATCATATTTACTTGCTGTTGCTGTTATGCTTATTGTTTTGTGCGTATAAACTTGAAAATTATGTGTAAAGTGCATCAATGATGGATATTCATTTGGTAAGTGAATGGCTACACTATATCCATAATTTCTCGAGGAACAAACGTTTAAAGATTCATTAATATTGAGTCTATGTCGTTTTTAGTGTAATTCTTCTAACATCAGTTGGCCTTAACGGCATGACAGTATCTCTAGTTGAGAATTTACGTTCAAGTGACCACATCGACTCTTGATTTGAGTATGGAATAGATTTTTTGCCTATAAGATCAGTGCTTGTTCCATTTTTGAAGATCAAATTATGATCCAGCATGTTGAATGTAAAGCAAGACCCTCGAAAAGTTAAAGTGTTGACAAACATGTTATTACATTCTTGTTGTGTGTATGTTTGGCATATCTCAAATACATCATCAAGTTGAGGGGAAAATTTCTTCAAGATTCCAACAACATCTTCCCCTTTTTTTTCATTATAGTCAATATCTTTGAATATTGAAATACGTTAGATACAAATTGATTTTCTTTATAATCAGTAAACCCCCTGAAAGAGCATGAATTCGACTCGGATTTTGTATAGAAAAGTAAACTTTAAGCTCTTATAATTTGATACAACTTAAGACGATGCTTAGTAATAGCATCGAGCGAAATATTTTGTACCGGCCTACAAAGTGTAAGTAGAAGTTATTCTGGCACCACAACGGCTTGGAATAGTTCCTTTGTAGACCAGAGACAATAAGCTAGCAAAACGTTATAAAAGGAGTAGTTATGATCCCAGTATAAATGATAGTTCTATTGACATTGTGGAACAGGTCTGACACCCTCACTCATTGTTAAACAATCATTAGCAGCATTAGCTGCGAAATGCCCCTATTCATTGTGGTCTTCTAACAACACTTTCAGACATGGTTCAAAAATATTTTGAGACATTTCAAAACACTTCAACAAAATCATTATTTTGGAGGAAAAAAATTAAAACCATCGAAATCCTGAAAAATTCCAATTACCTGCAGTTTCTATTGTCATTTGATGTGAAAAATTGTCATTTTAAAATTTTTAAAATTTTTAACATTTATGCTAATTTTTCAGGATTTTCACAAAAATTATTGTTTATTCTAGTTAGCACCGGAATATATTTCAAAAAAAGTGTTCTTTTCCCGAGTGTGCAAAGAGAGCACGCTAAGAGCATGCTCAAATTTTCTGAATTTTTTGAAAAGTGTCATGTGACATAAAGTTGAGCATGCTCAATGAGCATACCAGTAGAACATGCTCAATGAGCATACTCATAAGCACACTCACTGAAGTATGCTCTATACGAAATTTCTGCTCACTAAGCATGCATAAATATGCATGTCAAAAAAAAATTAATTAATTTTCACTTAGTGAGAGAGAGTATGGTTATTTTTTAATCCCGAGGGCGAAGCCGAGCTTAGCTCGCTATAGTCGGCTAAGATCATTAAGACGGCTTTAGCCGGCTAAAAAAATTTCGTGAATTTTCGTTAGTTGGCTTTAGCTGCGAAAACAAAAACAATATAACTCCTTAGCCGGCTAAAAAAGGGCGTAACTAAAAACCGGCTAAAAGAGAATTTTCTTGTGAAAGTTTAATGAATTTCATACAAAAATTTCAATTTTTTTTCTTTTTAGCCGCATAAGTTCGAGTCTTAATGGGATTTTTTTTTCTCTTCTTTTGCATAAAGGCCAAATTTAAAATAATAATTTTGGTATTTAACAAGTAAATTCCAAGTATCTGAAGTAAATACTCGTTCAAAAATGCAAATAAATCCTTTTGATTAGTTCACTTAAAAATTGAAGTTTAGCATTTTACATAGTAGTTCTTTATCTATATATACAATTTCCTGTATTTCTAAACATATATTTTGGAAAAATGAAAATTTACACACCAAAAATGTGAAATTTCAAACTTTTGGACATCAATTTAACATTCCTGAAGGATTTTGATTGTAAAATATTATAATGAACTGATTAATTATGATTTATTTTAGTTTTGAATGAGTTTTTTTCTAGATACTTTAAATTTAATTAAATACCAAAAAATAATAATTTTTCATATCTAATTTAAACTTTTTTAGGGTAAAAAAAAAAAAAACAAATCTGAGTCTCAAGCACTTATGTAGCTAAAAAAGAAAAAGTTTGAAATTTTGTATGAAATTTACCGAGTAAAACTTATTCTCTTTTTAGCCGGCTAAAGCCGCGGCGTTTAGCCAGCTAAAAGAAAACAACGAAATACGTTAGGGGAGCCGTTCACTTATTACGTTCGCTTTTTAGGGGGGAGGGGGGTCTAGGATTTTTTTTTTTTTTTTTTAACAGCCTCTTAAAAAATTTTTTGTAGCAGACATTTTGTAACGAGGGGGGAGGGGGGAGGGGGGTCTAGAAATTCGTTTTTTTGCGTAACGTAATAAGTAGGGTTCGCCCAGATGCGCAGGCCTGCAGTTTCTATTGTTCTAGAATTGCTTGTCCGGATGGCCAACTGCATCCATCTGAACTTTTTGTATGGAAATTTTTCGCAAAAGATGAAAAAAATTGTCATTTCGGTTTTAGTATTTGGTTGAATTTTTTGGGTCATTTTAGGATTTTGTCCGATCTTACCATTGCTGCAAGCCTGCATCTCTGCATCCTATCTGCATCTAATTTTGAGCCTAGTAACTTCAGTGGCAACCATATTATTTCAATCAGCGGGTTTAGCCGATTTTGGCATTGGCTGGAAAACTGTGAGCTAAACGTAGTCAGCTTCGCCCTCTGTTTTAATCCTATAATATTAGTAGTATTAGAAAATGTATTTGTAATAAATTCTGTTTAATTAATTATCTGAAAAACCAAGTTAGAAAATTTCGCTTTACCTGGATTTGAAACTGAGACCATCGCCTTAACCATTACGCCACCGCTGTATTTTACCTAATAATTTATATTTGGCAAAAACCATATATAAATTTTATGTATTTTACTGATTAATTTTTAAGTTTTTTGGTTATTTTTTTCGGTGTTTCACTGTATTTTCAGCTGGATAATTTTCAGAGATTTTTTTTCCAAAATTTTCCACATTTTCTCGTTGTGCTCAGGATGTGCTCTATGAGCATGCTCAACGATGTGCTCAGGTGAGCATGTTAAAATTAAATGTGGCATAATACACGAGAATGCTCAAGATATGCTCAGGAGCATGCTCAAGTATGCTCAGATGAGCATGCTAATATTTAAAATGCCATTTTGCATGAGCATGCTTAAGATGTGCTCAAGAGCATGCTCAGTAGTGCAGCTCAGGTGAGTACATCAAAATTTTGATTTGAGTATACGAAGCGTGCTCACAAACCTGAGCACGCATTTGTATACTCGAGATTTAGACGGTTTTTAATTATGCTTAACGAGTGATAAGATTTTATTTGCTGGGGGAGATTATTGAAAGAATTGAAAGCTCTTATATAAAAGTTTTGTGCGCCTTGGTTTGTACGACACTGTCTAATTGCAAAGTTTCCACGGTTCCTTGTGGAATGGTTATGTGTGTCAGCGACTATCGTCGTCTCAACATTGTTTTTAATAGTATTTGAGGAAATTTTAAACACTAGCAGACAGCAATTCCCTAGCGCCAAAATGGCAAGATTTTTTGGACGATATTGCCAGAATTCGAATGCAAGATTTTTGCCCGAGAACGATTTTTGCCAGACTTTGCAAGATTTTCCGCTATACGTTGAAAATCCTTAACTGCACGACAATGCAAGAAAAAGAAGTTGCAAATCGGACCGATTTTTTTTATCGGTCCGATTTTTTGCAAGATTTTGCCAGACAAATCGTCCATAACTTGACTAACTTGCATGCAAGTTTTGGACGATTTTTGTTTTCAGATTTTGGACGATTTTTGCAAGATTTTTAATTAAAAAATTTTAAAAATTATATTTTTTCTATTTATTTTTCTCTTTCTCATATACTTCACAAGCGTTTGAATCTTTCTAAAACCTTTTATACTCGTCCGATTTTTGCCAGATTATGCCAGATTTGTCTTGGGATTTGAACCTAGGATCGCTTGTTTTGAAGATTGTTGATGCCAGTCGTACACTTAACCGCTGAGCCACCGCTATCTGAAATTATAACTTTATGTATGGCAAAAGACATATATAAGTTACTAATGAATTTCAAGCATGAAATATAATTATATTTTAAATATAACTTTTGAATTAAATTTATGTTGTACTTATTTAAAAGAAAAATATTTTTAATTTTCCAAAATAATTAGTTTAAATGTATTTTATTCACATCGTATTCACATGTGAATGTATTGAATTTCTTTAAGATTAAAAATTTAATTTTTTAACGAAAAGTAAATTACAGTAAGTTATAATTAGTTTGTTTTTTTATTCTACATCATAATCGATGCAGAATTGAGATTAATAGAGGGATTGCGAGAAAATTGCCAAATCTTCTTATTAAATAAAGTGATCTTCTCCAAATCATTTTGGATTTATTTTCAAAAAAATTTAGTAACGAGAAACCGAAATCTCTACTTAGTTAATCTAGTAACACATGTGTGCGGTATAATCTGGTAAAAATCAAAAATATAAAAAAAACCAGCGGTGATTTCTGAAAATTCCAAAAAAAAATTCAAAAAATATCTGGCAAAATCGTTCAAGAATCTTTCAACTTCGGTCCGATAATCAAAAAACTTTTCGTCATCCGATTTTTTGCAAGATTTATCTTGCACAATCGGACCGAAAACTGCAAGATTTTTCGTACGTTTTCAAAAAAAATTTGTCTTGCAAATTCTGGCAAAAGTCGGACGCATAAGATTAAAGTCGATTTTGCCAGAAAATGCAAGATTTTTTTTCTGGCAATATCGTCCAAAAATCTTTCAAAATCGTACGGAGTTTTTCGTGTTGAAAAAAAGTCGTCCAATATCTTGCAAAAATCTGGCAAAATCGGACGGACAAATAAAGTCTGGCGAAAATCTTTCCATTTTGGCTCAAGGGTTGGTCTCACAGATCACAGAAACTGGTAGTAACTTGATATTATACAGTGCTTCTTTTCCAGCAAACCAACTCTTTCTTAATACAATCCTAAGGGATTTTCTCTGAAGAACCTCAAGAGATCTCATGAGACCTCATGAGAACCAGTAATACCCAGTAGTAAACTTTTATATTTAAAGCATGCTCAGTGAAGTCCTCAAATTTCTTTCTTCCTTGGAATAGGACGTATTTTGTTTTTTTGATATTTGGACTTAGATAGTACCGATCGGCATATATTGAAATGTTACCACCACGGCGACGAGGTGCAGTATACTTAAAGTTACTGCTTAAGGTATATCAAGTATACCCATTTTCTTTTGTACAGATTTTCCTAAAGTAGATAAATCTCTCAATAAAATACTCATTATTAGGAAATCATATTCACACCAAATTTTCAATTTGGGTGAATATATTGTTTTTGGTCTATCACTGAAACCACTTTTTTGATTTGCTGGATTAGCCTAGGGGAATTGCCCCATATATTGCTAGCAGTTGCAAAAGTCTGTGCCTGGAAATACCAATTCAACAGTGAAAACCGCATCTCATTTGGTGCTTCCAGTGCCGAGAAATCGCAAAAAACGCTTTCTGTCATTAAGTTAGCAAGTTAGCAAGTTAATCGATGCGACAACTCGTTTCAAACTCGATGATAAGACTTCGGGTTTTTGGTATCTGATACATATTGTTTGTCGCAAGATCTTTATTGTTTTTGGAGCCATAAGATGCTTCCCACACGATCCAAAAATCTGTCATTTTTTTTGCAATTTATAGCCGATTATTCCAAAAACACGTTAAAAAAAAATAAGGTTTCTTCTTATCTTGATTTTAATTAAGTAAAAATTAAGCACTTATAAATGGGTAAATCTCCGTAAAAAGGGAACTGCAAAAATTGACTAAAAATTTTCTAAATCGACTAAGAATTGTTTGTCATAGATCTAGGATTAAATTTTGATCTTTAAAAGTACTATTTAATTAAATTTATTTTTGTTTATATGACAAATTTTAACTGAAATTTATGTTTTAAACCACATTTTGTTTTGCAATAATGTGTCGAAAAGTTGACATTCTGACACGATTTTTGTAAATATCTTCTTAATTAAAGATCTTTTTCACCAAATAAGAGCACATAACGAAAGCTTAGAGGAGCGAAAACCTTTGTAGTATCTTTAAGCTTTAAAATTCATATTTGAAGAAAAAATCGAAAATAAAAATATCGACTTTTTTGTAAAGTTGACAATCAGACGCTCTTCAAATCGAAATAAATCATTAATTAAAGCATTTACAAAGCTGGATTATTCGAAAAAATATCTAAAATAACTTTTTCTACCATATAAGAGTATAAAAAGCTAGAAAAATTTAACTTCAGTTTTTGAGAATTTCACAAAAAACATAGTTTTTTGATAGAAAATTCTTACGGAGATTTACCCAAATGTGTTTTATCCATAATATTAATATAATTATTCAGTGCGTTTTGGCGTAATGCAATCGTTGCAATGTATTTATAATTTATCTTCATCAGGTCATGTGTTCAAGTCCTACTGTTTTGTTTTTTATTTTTTTGAGTTGTTTTTTTTTTGGAACCCTTATACTTTACCATAAGTATAAGTATTAATCAGCAAAACAGACACCTGTGACAGGCAAAAACCATACAATTTATTGAAATTCTATACAAATTGTTTTTGTCTGTCACAGGTGCCTGTTTTGCAACTCTGGTATTAAATAGGGATATCTTTAGAAATGTATTAATTAGAGAGGATATCTTTCGATCTATGCCTATTTTTCTTTTTTTAGAAAAACAAAAAACATGTGATATAATAGGGACTCTGCGAAACTCAGCCCGGCTCGTATAGTGATCTATATAAGTACTGTAATCTACCCAAGTCGGGCGAGCGAAGCACAGCCCGGCTCCTATAGTGATCTATATTAGTATTGTAATCTACCCAAGTCGGGCGAGCGAAGCTCACAAATTTTTGCGCCCCCCTGAACGGATCGAAGCGAGTGAAGGCGTGATAATTTTCCCAAACTGCATTTATATCAAAAATGTAGCCGTGGGGAGAAAAATAGTTCGAGCGAAGCTCGAAAACATTAATAGTTCGAACGCATACTTCTTTAAATTATTTTAGTTACTATGTAAGTAATCATTATTTATCACATTTATTTGATGAATCTATTATTTTGTTCAAGTGTTTTTTTAATTTTACTTTTCTGAACAGTTTTCTGATCTATGTGTGGTGTGAATATTCCATGGCGTGATCCGCTTCATTACTAGTTTAGTTTTTAATTTTAAGAATTTATTACGTATTAAAATGAGTTTCAAAATTCGCTGATTTATGTATGGTTTCTTTCCAGAAGATTTTATTTCTATTTCTGTTGTGTTGGTGGTAATTATTTTTTGAATTTGTTTTATGTAATCATGAAAGGACTCTGTCTTAATATTGTTAATTGCTTTTGTGCTCGCAATGTGATTATTATTGATTAATTTGTAAAATTTAAAAACGCATCCAGTAGCGCAGAACTGCTACAGTCCCGTAAAGGTTTTCTTCTATCTATGCATCTATGCGCATTTAGTTTTGACAAACCCTAATTTTTACATTATATTCAATATTGCGGTCATTGATTGCTGTAATAAATTCACCTACAAAGTGTAAGACCGCCCGGGTGCAAAACAAAATTTTTACATTATTCCCGACTGCCGATTGCCCTCGCTACGCTAATCAAAGAGCGAAAGAGCTATTAACCCGAATTACTCGTTTTAGTTATATTACAATAATCTTCAAAGAGAACTATGTTTGAAACACACACAAAACTTGTTGCTGCTAAAATTTTTAAATCTCAATATTCGGTGTCTTTCCTCGAAACACCTCATGACATAGAGCTTAGTTAAATTAAAGAATTCACTTTTAGTTACTTCTGTGGTGGACAAATCGTTATTGCTGGAAATGGTATTTCATGTCGATTGATGTACTTTTCACTGACAAGAATTTCCGGTTTCTGTACTGAATTTTGAGTAGCTTTCATTGATGTAAAATATTAATCCATAAATTAATGGACTCAAAAAAATTACAAACCAAAGCTTTAAACATTTTGATCCTCGTCTATTCAGAAGAGATTTCAGCTTGTACTTCATAACCATTTTTGTTATATTTTACTTTTCACATTAGAATTCTATTCCTTAAAACAGTTTTTTGATTCACAACTATACTAGCGAAACTCTAAACGTAGAATGAATCTAGCTGATTACTTGAAATAAAATTGAACAATTTACAGGTGCATGGAATCATTAATTTATCAAGCTTTAAATTACTTTAATCAAACCTCAGGCAACACCCATCAATAAAGTTAATCATGTTAATTATTCAAAATCATTTAGATATTAATTTAAATCCAGCCTCAGACTAAATTCATGTCGACCTAGGCCATATTTTCGATAAAACCAATAATTACGGCTATCAGTCTTCCGTGCAGAATACCGCTACCTACCTTTGTAAGTCTATGTGTGCAGAGGTCTTACGCACTCTCACTCATTAAACAATTTTTAACCACGTTTTTTTTTTTTTATTGTCCATTCCGGGAAAAGAAACCCGATCATGATGATTTTCTTACCACAAATTGTAACTAGGTTCATTGACTCGCATCTTTTTAATGTGTAGAGTTCGAACTGTTTCTGATTTCCTTGGAAAGTTATGGTATGTTATATAAGATTCTTTAATTTGAATCTTTGCCTTCATTGCATGAATTTTATATTGTACCTGCAGCTTATGGATAACAACGAGAAAGCCTTTCGACTCAATTGATCAGTAGTGTATCTGGATAGAACTGCGTACTTAGGTTCCTTGTATATTAAGGATCGAGCACTTACGTAACTTTGCAGCAACATATAAGCAGATGGCTGTACAAAGAAGGACGTTAAGCAAAGAATCCAGAGAAGATGAAAATCTTCAAATGCGTGCCAAGTCAAGAGCTGCTTTATGGTTGCGAAATCTGGCTCGCAACTACAGAGATACAGCAAAAGCTTTGAGTTTAGGGTTTCTCAGAATCTGATGGACCAAGCTTATTAAGAAGATTATCTAGGCTACACACTTTGAAAACGGTATAGTTTTGAGCTGGGGGAGAGACACAAGCTTATGATCCTGACTCATTGGAATCTACAAGAGAAAAGGCGTCTTCAGGTGCTCCAAGAGCAACATGGCAAGAGTAGGACGGTAATGAAGGAATGGCAATTAAAAATATTAAGAATCTCATAAACAGAAACTCTCGGTTCCTTATAATATTTACAATTCAAATTTATAAAGATTAAGAAATTAATAATTTTCTACAATTACTAGGGCTTAGTCGTTCGGAAAATTCAGTGTCAGAAATGTGATGTAATCTGCTTTTTTCTTTTCCTGGATATTTATGGTAATATTTAAATAGTTATCCTGTTAAGTTTTTGAAAACGAACATTTTGACGTATAATATGTTTAATAAAACATTATAATTAAGCCAAAATTTCAAAACAAACTCGATTTCTGACACTGAAAATTTGTTACTTAATCCGAATTTTTCGACAAAAATGCTTCTAAATTTTATGAATAATGAGTTCTAAGAACAAAATTAGTTGTACTTGTCCATTTTTCAGTGCTTTACGTTGTGAAATATCAAAAGTTAGTCAAAAACTGGTTTAAAGTAGTTAAATTAATGATTTTTTGTAAAAAAGTTAAGAAAATTTTGAATTTTTTCATACAAATTTTTCGGAGTTTACAACAACAAAAATATTCACAAAAATTGAAAAATTAAAATTAATAGCTTAATTTGTTAATAATTGAACTGGAATAGAACTAGAGGCTGTATTTATGTTGCCTTTTTGTGTTTTGATAATAATCCGCCAACTTCAGCGATTAAATTATGAAAACGAAAAGTTGCACATTTTGTTGTTTCCACTATTTGAGCATAAGTGAAATCTATGATAAGATCGTAAACGAAGTCATTACTGGAATTTAAATTACATAAAATATTAAATCGGGCACTTTAAGCCCGAGCAGCACAATATAGTAAAAAGTCGTTAGGGCAACATTGCGTCGAACCGATAATACGGCGGAGGTGCATGGACCCGACGGAATATTCCACGGAACATTCCGCGGAAGAAAATTCCCCGAAATAATCTTCCGCGGAAAATTCCCGGAAGTTTCTTCCGCGTAATATTCCACCGAATAAATTCCGCGGTATTTTATTCCGCTAAAATAAAATTTCTTTGAACAATTTTTTAAAAATTTGTTCCCCGGAACATTCTTCCGGGGAAACATTGTTCCACGGAACTGCTCTTCCACGGAATATTCTTCCCAAAACAATCTTCCACGGATATACTTTGTTCCGAAGAAGTTCCTTTAGAAACCAGTTACAAACTGCAGTTCCTTTTCATCCTTTACGAACCCAGTTTTTCTGTCTGAATTTTTAAATCCTCATTTCCAAGTTTTTCTGTTTGGTCGTTTTGTTGGTCCAGTACTCCTGTCTTCTTCTCATCACAAGGAACCACAAAAATAATATTCTCATTAATATTACCTTTGCTTTCCTTATTGGACCATCTCCAATTAAACTTATTGAAAATCTGACAAATAACTGTCCTTGTATTTATAAAGCATCCAAATGTCAGTTCAAGAATAGAAAACAACGAAAAACCTAAAAATAATGATAATAATCCGCCAACTTCAGCGATTAAATTATGAAAACGAAAAGTTGCACATTTTGTTGTTTCCACTATTTGAGCATAAGTGAAATCTATGATAAGATCGTAAACGAAGTCATTACTGGAATTTAAATTACATAAAATATTAAATCGGGCACTTTAAGCCCGAGCAGCACAATATAGTAAAAAGTCGTTAGGGCAACATTGCGTCGAACCGATAATACGGCGGAGGTGCATGGACCCGACGGAATATTCCACGGAACATATTCCGCGGAAGAAAATTTCCCGAAATAATCTTCCGCGGAAAGTTCCATCGGAAGTTTCTTCCGCGTAATATTCCACCGAATAAATTCCGCGGTATTATTCCGCTAAAATAATTTTTGAAAATTTTTTAAAAATTTGTTCCCCGGAACATTCTTCCGGGGAATTTTGTTCCACGGAACTTTCTTCCACGGAATATTTTTCCCAAAACAATCATTCCACGGAATTTGTTCCGAAGAAGTTTTCATATATTTTTATTTTCTTGACTCATCAAAAACTGAAATTTTTAAATAACATTAAGGGATGGTTAAACAGATCGCAGTATTTTTCATTTCTCGACCCTAAAATTAATTCTGTTCTATTCTATTCTAATTAAAATTTTTTTGGATCTTTATTTTCAACAATTTTTGACAAATATTAAATCACAAATTATTGATTCCTAATAATAATATCATTGATGTGGAATAACTTCACTTGAGAAGGAAATCGCGAGTCAGGAATAATGTCGAAACTTTATTTTCGATTGGGTGGTAATAACTTCACATGCACCTACAAAGTGTAAGCACCTACAATGATATTATTATTAGGAATCAATAATTTGTGATTTAATATTTGTCAAAAATTGTTGAAAATAAAGATCCAAAAAAATTTTAATTAGAATAGAATAGAACAGAATTAATTTTAGGGTCCGCCAAAGATGAAAAGGTACTGTGATCTGTTTAGCTTTTTGAGTCAAGAAAATAAAAATATATGAAAACTTCTTCGGAACAAATTCCGTGGAAGATTGTTTTGGGGAAGAATATTCCGTGGAAGAAAGTTCCGTGGAACAAATTTTTAAAAAATTTTCAAAACATTATTTTAGCGGAATAAAATACCGCGGAATTTATTCGGTGGAACATATTACGCGGAAGAAACTTCCGTGGAATTTACTTCCGCGGAAGATTATTCCGGGGAATTTTCTTCCGCGGAATATTCGGTCGGGTCCATGCACCTCACCCCGATAATACAGTTACGTAGCTGTGCCTTAACGAACATGTTGTGCTTTTCGGAATCATTTGTGAAATTTTTAACCTGTCATATTCATCCTCCCTTTTCTCATGTGTATATTCAGATACTTGTTTATATTCTATGATCGAACAGGATGGCATGCAATTGCATGGAAACTCAGGATTATCCCTTACATTTTCTGGTATTTCATAGTAAACTTCGGGCCAAAAATTTTGAACAGAATTGTAGCAGCCTTTATCAATAAATCTGCAAACTTTCATGTCATCACTCCTTGATGCATAGAAAGCTACGCAACCGCATTTCTTTAATGTTAAATTAGTAATGCATTCCTCTAAGCAGTTAGTCATTGTGTATTGCTTAAAGAATCTCAATTGACGTTCGTTCTCATTGAAACATCCTCTCTGTTCAAGAGGATATCCCTTCAGAAAATCATCATATTTACTTGCTGTTGCTGTTATGCTTATTACTTTTTGCGTATTTACTTGAAAACTTGTATAAAAGTGCATGAATGATGGATATTCATTTGGTAAGTGAATGATTACACTATATCCACGATTTCTCTCAGTACATAAGTATGAAGATTCATTAATATTAAGTCTCGTTTTAAGTGAAATACTTGCAACATCAGCTGACCTTCACGGCATGACAGTATCTCTAGTTGAGAATTTACGTTCAAGTGACCACATCGACTTTTGATTTGAGTATGGAACAGATTTTTTGCCTATAAGATCAGTGCTTGTTCCATTTTTGAAGATCAAATTGTGATCTAACATGTTGAATGTAAAGCAAGATCCTTGAAAAGTTAAAGTGTTGACAAGCATTTCATTACATTGTAGTTGTCTGATTGTTTGGCACTTCTCAAATACATCATCAAGTTGAGGAGAAACTTTCTTCAAGATTCCAACAACATCTTCATTATAGTCCTTGATATCTTTGAATATTGAAATACGTTAGATACAAATTGATTTTCTTTAGTTAGCTTTTAGTCTGAATTACCTGATTTAATTCTATTATAATAATCTTCAAAGAGAAGTGCATGTGACGGACACACATAACCTGTTGCCGCTAAAATTTTTAAATCCTCAATGTTCGGTGTCTTTCCTCCAAACACCTCATCGCATAGTTTAGTTAAATTAAAGAATTCACTTTTAGTTATTTGTGGTGGACAGATCGTTATTGCTGGAAATGGTATTTCATGTCGATTGATGTACTTTTCACTGACAAGAATTTCCGGTTTCGTACTGAATTTTGAGTAGCTTTCATTGATGTAAAATATTAATCCATAAATTAATGGACTCAAAAAAATTACAAACCAAAGCTTTATACATTTTGATCCTCGTCTATTCAGAAGAGATTTCAGCTTGTACTTCATAACCATTTTTGTTATATTTTACTACTAGAATTCTATTCCTTAAAACAAGTATTTTGATTCACAACTATACTAGCGAAACTCTAAACGTAGAATGAATCTAGCTGATTACTGGAAATAAAATTGAACAATTTACAGGTGCATGGAATCATTAATTTATGAAGTTTAAATTACTTTAATCAAACCCTTTCAGGCAGCACCCATCGATAAAGTTAATCATGTTAATTATTCAAAATCATTTAGATATTAATTTAAATCCAGCCTCAGGCTAGATTCATGTCGACCTAGGCCATATTTTCGATCGTATCTATTTTCGATAAAACCGATAATTACGGCTCTCAGTCTTCCTGTGCAGACTACCTACCTTTGTAAGTCTAATGTGTGCAGATGTCTGACGCACTCTCACTCATTAAACAATTATAACCGCGAATCAATCTAATGCAGCTCCGGATCTCAATTATCTTACTTTTATTGTCCATTCCGGGAAAAGAAACCCGAATCAAGGATGATTTTCTTACCACAAATTGTAACTAGGTTCATTGACTCGCATTTTATTATTATTATTATTATTACCTCGTTTTTCTTAACTTGCTTTCTTGTCTGTCTTTCTGTTTGTCGAGGTCAAATCTTGCGATCGATTTTTCGACCACTTCTACTGCTCCAATCGAGCTGAAATTTTTCATGCATGTGTATTCTCGATGACAATGCAATATTCAAGTATTAGTTAATCACAATATAGCTTAGTTATGCTATAATTAATTAATTTTTTAAAAAAAAAAAGCGTTTTTAAAAAGGGCGCAAAGCTTTGGTGAAGTAGATTTTGAAGACTTTTGATAACAGGCGCCCTCGTTTTTAGTTGTACAACTATACGATAAGTTCAAGGTGTATGTTTGTAATTCATCTGTCGTCTCAACTTTCAAACCAATTTCTCTACAACACAAAATAAAATTTATTTTTTACTTTTTAGTCTACGCGAAAAACGAGGTTTTTTTAAAAAGTTTTTTTATAAAGTATTTTTTTTTTTAATGTGTAGAGTTCGAAGTGTTTCTGATTTCCTTGGAAAGTTATGGTATGTTATATAAGATTCTTTAATTTGAATCTTTACCTTCATTGCATGAATTTTATATTGTACCTGCAGCTTATGGATAACAACGAGAAAGCCTTCGACTCAATTGATCAGTAGTGTATCTGGACAGAACTGCGTAATTTAGGTGTTCGCCGATTTAGATGAAAATCTTCAATGCGTGTGCCAAGTCAGTACTTCTTTATGGTTGCGAAATCTGGCTCGCAACTACAGAGATACAGCAAAAGCTTTGAGTTTAGGGGGTTTCTCAGAATCTGATGGACCAACGGAATGAATCAAGTTTTATTAAGAGCTGGCCAAGAGGACAAAAAGTAAAATTGTGTAAATATGGCTGGATAGGCCACACACTTCGAAAAAGGTATAGTTTTGTAGCTGGGGGAGAGACACAAGCTTTTGATCCTGCCCTTGGTTGGAATCCACAAGAGAAAAGGCGTCCAGGTGCTCCAAGAGCAACATTGTAAGAGTAGGACGGTAATGAAGGAATGCAGTAAGATGTCAAAACTGAGAATTTCTACAAGCTTTGTGATACAGCCAGCAACAGAATCAAATGAAAAGCAATTTGTAGCAACCAAGGCTCTTAAGAGGTTCCAGCAAGTAAGTAAGTTAATGGATAATGAATGTCATATTTAGTAATTAAATGAACTGAAAGTTAGAAAAAGACTCAAATTATTAAGGTTCGCAAAGATGCGCAGGCCTGTAGTTCTCTGCATCTATGCATCTATGCCCATCTAGTTTCGACAAACCCTAAAAAATTTTTTTAAATTTTAATTTAAATTTTCTTCACTGATTTTTCTTTTAATTAATTCTATGCTTAAAATTAATTTAAATGTTTCAAATCATTCAAAAAAAGTAAACTTTTAACAAACAATTAAAATATTAAGAATCTCAAAAACAGAAACTCTCGGTTCCTTATAATATTTACAATATAATGTCTAAAATTCAAATTTATAAATATTAAGAAATTAATAATTTTCTACAATTACTAGGATTTTCAATTCTTTGAGAAGGATTCGAGCCACTAACGCTTTTCTTTTGCCTACGGCTTTGTGCTTTAATAACTTCGACTGATGGATGCTGACTTAAACACATATTTTATTTATTTAAAATTTCTTTAACAATCACAAGCAAAATTTACAAAACATTAATAAAACTGCTTTAAGGCTTTTTAGTTTTAGGATATACTTAGTGCTATAGAGTTCCTTTAGAAACCAGTTACAAACTGCAGTTCCTTTTCATCCTTTACGAACCCAGTTTTTCTGTCTGAATTTTTAAATCCTTATTTCCAAGCTTTTCTGTTTGGTCGTTTTGTTGGTCCAGTACTCCTGTCTTCTTCTCATCACAAGGAACCACAAAAATAATATTCTCATTAATATTACCTTTGCTTTCCTTATTGGACCATCTCCAATTAAACTTATTGAAAATCTGACAAATAACTGTCCTTGTATTTATAAAGCATCCAAATGTCAGTTCAAGAATAGAAAACAACGAAAAACCTAAAAATAATGATAATAATCCGCCAACTTCAGCGATTAAATTATGAAAACGAAAAGTTGCACATTTTGTTGTTTCCACTATTTGAGCATAAGTGAAATCTATGATAAGATCGTAAACGAAGTCATTACTGGAATTTAAATTACATAAAATATTAAATCGGGCACTTTAAGCCCGAGCAGCACAATATAGTAAAAAGTCGTTAGGGCAACATTGCGTCGAACCGATAATACGGCGGAGGTGCATGGACCCGACGGAATATTCCACGGAACATATTCCGCGGAAGAAAATTCCCCGAAATAATCTTCCGCGGAAGTAAATTCCACGGAAGTTTCTTCCGCGTAATATGTTCCACCGAATAAATTCCGCGGTATTTTATTCCGCTAAAATAATTTTTTGAAAATTTTTTAAAAATTTGTTCCCCGGAACATTCTTCCGGGGAATTTTGTTCCACGGAACTTTCTTCCACGGAATATTCTTCCCCAAAACAATCTTCCACGGAATTTGTTCCGAAGAAGTTTTCATATATTTTTATTTTCTTGACTCATCAAAAACTGAAAAATTTAATAACATTAAGGGATGGTTAAACAGATCGCAGTACCTTTTCGTCTTTGGCGGACCCTAAAATTAATTCTGTTCTATTCTATTCTAATTAAAAATTTGTTGGATCTTTATTTTCAACAATTTTTGACAAATATTAAATCACAAATTATTGATTCCTAATAATAATAGCATTGATGTGGAATAACTTCACTTGAGGAGTAAATCGCGAGTCAGGAATAATGTCGAAACTTTATTTTCGATTGGGTGGTAATAACTTCACATGCACCTACAAAGTGTAAGCACCTACAATGATATTATTATTAGGAATCAATAATTTGTGATTTAATATTTGTCAAAAATTGTTGAAAATAAAGATCCAAAAAAATTTTAATTAGAATAGAATAGAACAGAATTAATTTTAGGGTCCGCCAAAGATGAAAAGGTACTGTGATCTGTTTAGCTTTTTGAGTCAAGAAAATAAAAATATATGAAAACTTCTTCGGAACAAATTCCGTGGAAGATTGTTTTGGGGAAGAATATTCCGTGGAAGAAAGTTCCGTGGAACAAATTTTTAAAAAATTTTCAAAACATTATTTTAGCGGAATAAAATACCGCGGAATTTATTCGGTGGAACATATTACGCGGAAGAAACTTCCGTGGAATTTACTTCCGCGGAAGATTATTCCGGGGAATTTTCTTCCGCGGAATATTCGGTCGGGTCCATGCACCTCACCCCGATAATACAGTTACGTAGCTGTGCCTTAACGAACATGTTGTGCTTTTCGGAATCATTTGTGAAATTTTTAACCTGTCATATTCATCCTCCCTTTTCTCATGTGTATATTCAGATACTTGTTTATATTCTATGATCGAACAGGATGGCATGCAATTGCATGGAAACTCAGGATTATCCCTTACATTTTCTGGTATTTCATAGTAAACTTCGGGCCAAAAATTTTGAACAGAATTGTAGCAGCCTTTATCAATAAATCTGCAAACTTTCATGTCATCACTCCTTGATGCATAGAAAGCTACGCAACCGCATTTCTTTAATGTTAAATTAGTAATGCATTCCTCTAAGCAGTTAGTCATTGTGTATTGCTTAAAGAATCTCAATTGACGTTCGTTCTCATTGAAACATCCTCTCTGTTCAAGAGGATATCCCTTCAGAAAATCATCATATTTACTTGCTGTTGCTGTTATGCTTATTACTTTTTGCGTATTTACTTGAAAACTTGTATAAAAGTGCATGAATGATGGATATTCATTTGGTAAGTGAATGATTACACTATATCCACGATTTCTCTCAGTACATAAGTATGAAGATTCATTAATATTAAGTCTCGTTTTAAGTGAAATACTTGCAACATCAGCTGACCTTCACGGCATGACAGTATCTCTAGTTGAGAATTTACGTTCAAGTGACCACATCGACTTTTGATTTGAGTATGGAACAGATTTTTTGCCTATAAGATCAGTGCTTGTTCCATTTTTGAAGATCAAATTGTGATCTAACATGTTGAATGTAAAGCAAGATCCTTGAAAAGTTAAAGTGTTGACAAGCATTTCATTACATTGTAGTTGTCTGATTGTTTGGCACTTCTCAAATACATCATCAAGTTGAGGAGAAACTTTCTTCAAGATTCCAACAACATCTTCATTATAGTCCTTGATATCTTTGAATATTGAAATACGTTAGATACAAATTGATTTTCTTTAGTTAGCTTTTAGTCTGAATTACCTGATTTAATTCTATTATAATAATCTTCAAAGAGAAGTGCATGTGACGGACACACATAACCTGTTGCCGCTAAAATTTTTAAATCCTCAATGTTCGGTGTCTTTCCTCCAAACACCTCATCGCATAGTTTAGTTAAATTAAAGAATTCACTTTTAGTTATTTGTGGTGGACAGATCGTTATTGCTGGAAATGGTATTTCATGTCGATTGATGTACTTTTCACTGACAAGAATTTCCGGTTTCGTACTGAATTTTGAGTAGCTTTCATTGATGTAAAATATTAATCCATAAATTAATGGACTCAAAAATATTACAAACCAAAGCTTTAAACATTTTGATTCTCGTCTATTCAGAAGAAATTTCAGCTTGTACTTCATAACCATTTTTGTTATATTTTACTACTAGAATTCTATTCCTTAAAACAAGTATTGTGATTCACAACTATACTAGCGAAACTCTAAACGTAGAATGAATCTAGCTGATTACTCGAAATAAAATTGAACAATTTACAGGTGCATGGAATCATTAATTTATGAAGTTTAAATTACTTTAATCAAACCCTTTCAGGCAACACCCATCAATAAAGTTAATCATGTTAATTATTCAAAATCATTTAGATATTAATTTAAATCCAGCCTCAGATTAGAGTCAAGTCGACCTAGGCCATATTTTCGATCATATCTATTTTTGATAATACCGATAATTACGGCTATCAGTCTTCCTGTGCAGAATACCTACCTTTGTAAGTTTAATGTGTGCAGAGGTCTGACGCACTCTCACTCATTAAACAATTATTAACCGCGAATCGATCTAGCGCAGCTCCGGATCTCAATTATCTTACTTTTTTTGTCCGTTCCGGGATTAAAGACCCGGATCAAGGATGATTTTCTTAGCAGAAACTTGCAATTACGAATTGTAACTTGGTTGTAGATCTAAATGGTATGATATATAAGAATCTTTAATTGGAGTGCTACAAAATCACAAGACTGGACTCTTCACACATTACATATTCACTATATTGTAATTTATAACATTTACCATAACTATAGTTATTTAAGCACTTTACACTAACAGTTATCAAATCAAAATGTTAAAAAATACGTGTGATGATAATTTCAGACTGGATTTAAAATAAATTTTTTTAAAAATAATTTCTGACTTTTTATCTTCACAATTATTAATTATACTTTACAATTATATAGTTATACAATTATTATTAAACTATTTCTTACTTTTTTGCCGTATCCGTATTGACGTTTAAATAAATTAATTAAATTAAATAAATAATATACTCTCACACACGATATTTCCTTTACAAAAATTGCTCTTATAATCCAGAGTCAATTCAATAATTTTCCCTCGTATTACTAAATTCAAATTCTACAATAACGGATTATTTTGATATGTAATGATATGTATGTAAAATTTTTAAATTTTTAATAACGTAAATTTTTTTGACAAATAGCGTTGCATGAATTCTACATTGTACCTGCAGATTATGGATAATCATTGTCATATTTAGTAATTAAATGAACTGAAAGTTGGAAAGAGATTAAAATTATCAATTTTTTAACTTAACCTTAACTTACTTACTGCAACCATGTTCCTATGTGGAGCTTAGATTACAACAGAAGGCTTTCCATCTAACTCTGTTGCTGGCCCTGTCACCAAGTTTGTGCAAATTCTCTGCCCGCACGTTGAGCTGACATTCTTTCATTACTGTTCTGCGCCAAGTAGCTTTTGGAGCTCCTGGTCGCCTTTTTCCTTGTGGATTCCATCCAAGAGCTATGTAACAAACTTGTGTTTCTGTCCCAGCAAGGACATTTTATGTCAAAAGATAATGTCAAGTTCGAGTGATCAGGAAATCCTTGATCTGAATACGGATTTTTCAGATCTTAATTCTGATGATGAAAAGGTTATTGGAAATGAGATTGAGAAGATAAAACTAGTCACAGCAGTACGCAATGAATGGATATGGTTGAATTTTTTTAAAAAAGGCAAATTTTTTTTTTTTTTTTTTTTTTTTTTTCCTTCTTGATTCTTTATTTAATATTTTAGTATAAAACTTTACAATATAGTATTAATTAATTGACATTTGGGTGTGTATAACTTTAATTGTTATATCTCATCATAAAACCTTCGTACAAATTTTCGCGAATTTTTTTCTTGAAGCTACCGAGACTGACTTGATTCCTAATGTTTAACGGCAAATTATTGAATTGTGAAAATTCTCTAATAAAGAAGTTCATTGCTGCTAATTGTGTGATCATTCTTGGGATGACAATATAATTGTTATTTCTTGTTTGATACTGGTGCATGTCGTTAACGTAGAGAATGTTAAAGTTGATTTTTGCCAAATCATGTATAAATTTAAACGTTAGTATGGCAGATGAGTAGCTACACAGTATTGTCACTGGAAGGATTTTCAATGAGTAAAGCTCAGAGCCGCTACAATTCCAATTCTTGCAGAAAACTATGCGAAGTGCCTTTCTTTGAATGATATTCAGCGAGTCTAACATGAAGGCAGGCGCTGCCTTCCAGATAACATTCATGTACAGAAGACGACTTTGTATGTACGCAAAATATAACGTTACCGCGGTTTTCTCGGTTATGAAGTATCTAACTCGTTTAAGGGCAAACATAAAGGAAATAATTTTATTTTGTAGTTGATAAATGTGTTGAGTGAATGAAAGTGTCTCGTCAATTTGCAAGCCAAGCAGTTTCGCATGTTCTACTCTTTGGATTATGGTTCCATTAAAATTTATATTTAGTGCTAACTCAAAAAAATCTTCATGTCGGCGTTTATTGTGGAATAATAGGTAAAGGGATTTCTTAGCATTGGGTATGAGGTAGTGAAATTTGAGCCACGACGATATCTTACATAGATCCATTTCCAAAGTTTGCTTTAGCAAATTTACGATATCTGGAATACGAGATGATTTATTGAAAATTCTTCTTAATGTGTATAGTTTGCAAATTGATGGAATTTTTTTTCGTCGGCCATCAATGAGTTTTGAAATTCGAAAAAAAAACTTCGACTGATGACTTAAACACATATTTTATTTATTTAAAATTTCTCTAACAATTACAAGCAAAATTTACAAAACATTAATAAAACTGCTTTAAGGCTTATTAGTTTTAGGATATACTTAGTGCTCTAGACTTCCTTTAGAAACCAGTTACAAAGTGCAGTTCCTTTTCATCCTTTACGAACCCAGTTTTTCTGTCTGAATTTTTAAATCCTCATTTCCGAGTTTTTCTGTTTGGTCGTTTTGTTGGTCCAGTACTCCTGTCTTCTTCTCATCACAAGGAACCACAAAAATAATATTCTCATTAATATTACTTTTGTTTTCCTTATTGGACCATCTCCTTACAAACTTATTGAAAATCTGACAAATAACTGTCCTTGTATTTATAAAGCATCCAAATGTCAGTTCAAGAATAGAAAACAACGAAAAACCTAAAAATAATGATAATAATCCACCAACTTCAGCAATTAAATTATGAAAACGAAAAGTTGCACATTTTGTTGTTTCCACTATTTGAGCATGGGTGAAATCTATGTTAAGATAGCCGTAAATGTAGTCCTTACTGGAATTAAAATTACATAAAATATTAAATTTAAAGTGCCCGAGCAGCACAATATAGTAAATAGTCGTTAGGGCAACTTTGCGTCCGATAATACAGTTATGCCTTAGTGCCAAAATGATAAAATTTTTGGACGATATTGCCAGAATTCGAATATACTCAATATATTTAGTTTAACTGTATATATTATTCACATCGAATTCACATGTGAATGCATTGAATTTTTTTAAATTCTGAAGTTAAATTTTTAACAAATGACAAATTAACAATAAGTTGTTTTAAGTTTGGTTTTTAATTCTACATCACAATCTTGATACAGAATTAAGATTGGTAGAGGCATTGCGAGGAAATTGCGAAATTCCCTTTATGCATTATAGTGATCTTCATTTTGGGTGTATAATCAAGGAAATTAATTAATGAGAAACCGAAATCATTACTTCAATGCAAGGGTTTTTTTCTGGCTATATCGTCCAGAAATCTTTCAAAATCGAAAAAAGTCTGGCGAAAATCTTTCCATTTTGGCTCAAGGGTGTAGCTTTGCCCTAACGAACACGATGCACTTTGGGCCAGAAATGGATTTTTTTCTAAAAATTATTTTTGAACCTTTTTTGATAGTTCATATTCTGCTCTATATAACGGTAGTCAAAAAACTTTTCAAGTCGATACCTTGTGAGAGATATGGCATTTTGAAGTTAGTAAGTCGATCATTTTCATGTATCATTCAAATTGATCTCACCGATTACTGTATTGATGAATTTTCCTGAAACTATATTTGTGTTATAGCTTAATATATGTTCTTAATTTTGAGATACAAAAGATAATACAATAATCAACAACTTTTGTGAACATATTGTATACTTTTGTCCAAGTTCTGATAGTGAAAAAATAACTTTTTCCTAAAAAAACTTCAATTTTTTGACAAAAATGTATGGAAGATTATAATCTAGTATGGGGACCTTGAATAATAAATGAATTCAGAATACATAAAAATGATCGACTTACTAACTTCAAAATGCCATATCTCCCACAAGGTATTGACTTGAAAAGTTTTTTGACTACAGTTATGGAGAGCAGAATAAGGACTGTCAAAAAAGCCACGAAAATAATTTTTAGAAAAAAAATTCATTTCTGGCCCATATTGCGATGTGCTTTTCAGAATCATTTGTGAAATTTTTAACCTGTCATATTCATCCCCTCTTTTCTTATGTGTATATTCAGATACTTGTTTATATTCTATGATCGAACAGGATGGCATGCAATTGCATGGAAACTCAGGATTATCCCTTACATTTTCAGGTATTTCATAGTAAACTGGTGGCCAATACAAGTAGGCATACATGTAGCACCAATAATCAATCGACCTGCAAACTTTCATGTCATCACTTCTCGGTGCAAAGAAAGCTGCGCAACCGCATTTCTTTAATGTAAAATTAGTAATGCATTCCTCTAAGCAGTTAGTCATTGTGTATTGCTTAAAGAATCTCAATTGACGTTCGTTCTCAATGAAACATCCTCTCTGTTCAAGAGGATATCCCTGCAGAAAATCATCATATTTACTTGCTGTTGCTGTTATGCTTATTGTTTTGTGCGTATTAACTTGAAAATTTGTGTAAAAGTGCATGAATGATGGATATTCATTTGGTAAGTGAATGGCTACACTATATCCATAATTTCTCCCGGAACATACGTATAAAGATTCATTAATATTAAGTCTCGTTTTAAGTGCAATACCTCTAACATCAGTTGGCCTTAACGGCATGACAGTATCTCTAGTTGAGAACTTACGTTCAAGTGACCACATCGACTTTTGATTTGAGTATGGAACAGATTGTTTGCCTATAAGATCAGTGCTTGTTCCATTTTTGAAGATCAAATTATGATCCAGCATGTTGAATGTAAAGCAAGATCCTCGATAAATTAAAGTGTTGACAAACATGTTATTACATCCTTGTTGTGTGTATGTTTGGCACATCTCAAATACATCATCAAGTTGAGGAGAAAAATTTTTAAAGATTCCAACAACATCTTCATTAAAGTCCTTGATATCTTTGAATATTGAAATACGTTAGATACAAATTGATTTTTTTATAATCAGTAAAGCCCCTAATAGAGCATGAAGTCGACTCGGATTTTGTATAGAACAGTAAATTTTAAGCTCTTACTATTTGATACAACTTAAAACGATGCTTAGTAATAGCATCGAAGCGAAATTTTATTTTGTACCGGCCTACAAAGTGTAAGTGAAGTTATTCTGGCACCACAACGGAATAGTTCCTTTGTAGACCAGAGACAATAAGCTAGCAAAACGTTATAAAAGGAGTAGTTATAATCCCAGTATAAATGATAGTTCTATTGAGTGAACAGGTCTGACGCACCCTCACTCGTTAAACAATCATTAGCCGCATTAGCTGCGAAATGCCCTATTCATTGTGGTCTAACAACTTACTTTCCAGACATGGTTCAAAAATGTTTGAGACATTTTCCAAAACACTTCACCAAAATCAGCAAATCATATTTTGGAGGAAAAAAAAAAATTAAAACCATCGAAATCCTGAAAAATTCCAATTACCTGCAGTTTCTATTGTTCTAGATGCGAGAAAAAAAAATTACATAATAATCTGTAATTTGATGTGAAAAATTGAACTGCTACAGTCCTGCAGTTTTCTTCATCTATGCATCTATGCGCATTTAGTTTTGACAAACCCTAATTTTTACATTATATTCAATATTGCGGTCACGATTGCTGTAATAAATTCACCTACAAAGTGTAAGACCACCCGGTGCAAAACAAAATTTCTACATTATTCCCGACTGCCGATTGCGTTCGCTACGCTAATCAAATAGCGAAAGAGCTATTAGCCCGAATTACCTGCTTTAGTTCTATTATAATAATCATCAAAGCAAAGTACATGTGACGGACACACATTAATTGTTGCCACTAAAATTTTTAAATCCTCAATGTTCGGTGTCTTTCCTCCAAGCATCTCATCGCATAGTTTAGTAAAATTAAAGAATTCACTTTTAGTTATTTGTGGTGGACAAATCGTTATTGCTGGAAATGGTATTTCATGTCGATTGATGTACTTTTCACTAACAAGAATTTCCGGTTTCGTACTGAATTTTGAGTAGCTTTCATTGATGTAAAATATTAATCCATAAATTAATGGACTTAAAACAATTACAAACCAAAGCTTTATACATTTTGATCCACGTCTATTCAGAAGAGATTTCAGCTTGTACTTCATAACCATTTTTGTTATATTTTACTACTAGAATTCTATTCTTAAAACAAGTATTTTGATTCACAACTATACTAGCGAAACTCTAAACGTAGAATGAATCTAGATGATTACTCGAAATAAAATTGAACAATTTACAGGTGCATGGAATCATTAATTTATGAAGTTTAAATTACTTTAATCAAACCCTTTCAGGCAACACCCATCAATAAAGTTAATCATGTTAATTATTCAAAATCATTTAGATATTAATTTAAATCCAGCCTCAGACTAGAGTCATGTCGACCTAGGCCATATTTTCGATCTTATCTATTTTCGATAAAACCGATAATTACGGCTATCAGTCTTCCTGTGCAGACTACCTACCTTTGTAAGTCTAATGTGTGCAGAGGTCTGACGCACTCCCACTCATTAAACAATTATTGACCGCGAATCGATCTAGCGCAGCTCCGGATCTCAATTATCTTAGTTTTTTTGTCCATTCCGGGATTAAAGACCCGGATCAAGAATGATTTTATTAGCAGAAACTGTAACTAGGTTCATTGACTCGCATGAAAAGCCATTTAAAATTTTTTTTAAAGAATGGCTTGCATAGAAAAGTTGTAAAACATCCAAAAGTAAGAACTTTTGCATGAAAACTTTTGACTATTGGACTTCCTGCAGTTTAAAATTTACAAAAGATTGAAAAATGGCCGAAATTTGGTCAGTTTTTGTTCCTGAAAAGTTATCTTTCTCATCTCTCTATCATTCCTGATATTAACTTTTCAAATAAATAAAGCACTTCTTCAGGATTCATCATACAAAATGACTGATTTTCAGATGTAATTTTTGGTAATTTTTTTCAACAGTAAGCAAATAAAAGTTGTAAAATATATCCAATGCTCACTGTGAAAAAATGTGACCAAAAATTACATTTGACTTTGAATTTTATATATCCATAATTTGGACCCCTATCGGTAGTGTATCTGGACAGAACTGCGTAATTTAGGTGTTCCCCGGCCACTGTATATTGGCGATCAGAGCACTTTACATACCTTTGCAGCAACATATAAGCAGATGGCGGTACAAAGAAGGACGTTGAGCAAAGAATCCAGAGAAGATGAAAATCTTCAATGCGTGTGCCAAGTCAGTATTGCTTTATGGTTGCGAAATCTGGCTCGCAACTAAAGAGATACAACAAAAGCATTGAGTTAAGGGGGTTTCTCAGAATCTGATGGATCAAGCTTTATTAAGAAGATTATCTAGGCCACACACTTTGAAAACGGTATAGTTTTGGAGCTGGGGGAGAGACACAAGCTTATGATCCTGCCCTTGGTTGGAATCTACAAGAGAAAAGGCGTTCAGGTGCTCCAAGAGCAACATTGCAAGAGTAGGACGGTAATGAAGGAATGCCAATTAAAAATATTAAGAATCTCATAAACAGAAACTCTCGGTTCCTTATAATATTTACAATTCAGATTTATAAAGATTAAGAAGTTAATAATTTTCTACGATTACTAGGATTTTCAATTCTTTGATAAGGATTTGAGCCCCTAACGTTTTTCCTTTGCCCACGGCCTTGTGCTTTAATAACTTTGACTGATGACTTAAACACATATTTTATTTATTTAATTTCTTTAACAATTTACAAAACATTAATAAAACTGCTTTAAGGCTTTTTAGTTTTAGGATATAGTGCTCTAGAGTTCCTTTCGAAACCAGTTACAAACTGCAGTTCCTTTTCATCCTTCACGAACCCAGTTTTTCTGTCTGAATTTTTAAATCCTCATTTCCAAGCTTTTCTGTTTGGTCGTTTTGTTGGTCCAGTACTCCTGTCTTCTTCTCATCACGAGGAACCACAATAATAATATTCTCATTAAAATTACCTTTGCTTTCCATTTTGGACCATCTCCAATTAAACTTATTGAAAATCTGACAAATAACTGTCCTTGTATTTATAAAGCATCCAAATGTCAGTTCAAGAATAGAAAACAACGAAAAACCTAAAAATAATGATAATAATCCACCAACTTCAGCAATTAAATTATGAAAACGAAAAGTTGCACATTTTGTTGTTTCCACTATTTGAGCATAGGTGAAATCTATGTTAAGATAGCCGTAAATGTAGTCCTTACTGGAATTAAAATTACATAAAATATTAAATTTAAAGTGTCCGAGCAGCACAATACAGTAAAAAGTCGTTAGGGCAACATTGCGTCGAACCGATAATACGGCGTAGGTGCATGGAACCGACGGAATATTCCACGGAACATATTCCGAGGAAGTAAATTCCACGGACTTTCGGAGTCCGGACTCCCAATGTCCGGACTTCATTGGAGTCCGGACTCCAAAAAAAAAAGTGGAGTCCGGACTCCAAATGGCCGGACTTCACGGACTTTCGGAGTCCGGACTCCAAAGTCCTGCCAACTCTGGTTATTACCACCCAATGGAAAATTAAATTTCGACATTATTCCTGACTCGCGATTTACTCCTCAAGTGAAGTTATTCCAATTTGTGATTTAATATTTGTCAAAAATTGTTGAAAATAAAGATCCAAAAAAATTTTAATTAGAATAGAATAGAACAGAATTAATTTTAGGGTCCGCCAAAGATGAAAAGGTACTGCGATCTGTTTAACCATGCCTTAATGTTATTAAATTTTTCAGTTTTTGATGAGTCAAGAAAATAAAAATATATGAAAACTTCTTCGGAACAAAATTCCCCGGAAGAATGTTCCGGGGAATAAATTTTTAAAAAAATTTTCAGCGGAATAAAGTTCCGCGGAATATTGTTCCGCGGAATATTGTTCCGCGGTATTTTCTTTCGCAGTACAATTTTCAACAATTATTTTAGCGGAATAAAATACCGCGGAATTTATTCCGTGTCGTTTTGTTGGTTACGCGGTAGAAACTTCCGTGGAATTTACTTCCGCGGAATATGTTCCGTGGAATATTCCGTCGGGTCCATGCACCTCACCCCGATATACAGTTACGTAGCTGTGCCTTAACGAACATGTTGTGCTTTTCGGAATCATTTGTGAAATTTTTAACCTGTCATTCTCATCCCATATTTTCTCATGTGTATATTCAGATACTTGTTTATATTCTATGATCGAACAGGATGGCATGCAATTGCATGGAAACTCAGGATTATCCCTTACATTTTCAGGTATTTCATAGTAAACTTCGGGCCAAAAATTTTGAACAGAATTGTAGCAGCTTTTATCAATAAGCCTGCAAACTTTTATGTCATCACTCCTCGGTGCATAGAAAGCTACGCAACCGCATTTCTTTAATGTAAAATTAGTAATGCATTCCTCTAAGCAGTTAGTCATTGTGTATTGCTTAAAGAATCTCAATTGACGTTCATTCTCATTGAAACATCCTCTCTGTTCAAGAGGATATCCCTTCAGAAAATCATCATATTTACTTGCTGTTGCTGTTATGCTTATTGTTTTGTGCGTATTAACTTGAAAATTTGTGTTAATGTGCATGAATGATGGATATTCATTTGGTAAGTGAATGGCTACACTATATCCATAATTTCTCGTGGAACAAACGTTTAAAGATTCATTAATATTAAGTCTCGTTGTAAGTATAATTCTTCTAACATCAGCTGACCTTCACGGCATGACAGTATCTCTAGTTGAGAATTTACGTTCAAGTGACCACATCGACTTTTGATTTGAGTATGGAACATTTGATTGTTTGCTTATAAGATCAGTGCTTGTTCCATTTTTGAAGATCAAATTATGATCTAACATGTTGAATGTAAAGCAAGATCCTTGAAAAGTTAAAGTGTTGACAAACATGTTATTACATCCTTGTTGTCTCATTGTTCGGCATATCTCAAATACATCATCAAGTTGAGGAGAAAAATTTTTCAAGATTCCAACAACATCTTCATTATAGTCCTTGATATCTTTGAATATTGAAATACGTTAGATACAAATTGATTTTCTTTATAATCAGTAAAGCCCCTGGTAGAGCATGAAGCCGACTCAGAATTTGTATGGAAAAGTAAACTTTAAACTTTTACAATTTGATACAACTTAAGACACTAGGATTGGACTTGAACTGGATTGGACACCACGGATACATTTATTAACACAAAAATATAGTCGCAACCGTGGAAAAACCAAATGATTGTAATATTAAAGAATATATGACGAAGTTCTAATGCAGTGGTAGACAGGTTGTCCATCACTGGTCTAATGGTTCCTATCAAAACTTGGAGTTTCCAAAGCGACTTCACCTCTTGAGAATCAAGATATACAGAGGCGTAAGAAGGATGTATGAGTTAGCAATGACGAGGAAATTAAGTATTTTCCTGGGGCGCTCTTTGGAGGAATTAAAAAAGATCTAATTCGTTTTCAAACCATTTTCCCCTTCGCCAAGAGCCCTTGCTGCGAAATAGCTTTTAGTCTGAATTACCTGATTTAATTCTATTATAATAATCTTCAAAGAGAAGTGCATGTGACGGACACACATAACCTGTTGCCGCTAAAATTTTTAAATCCTCAATGTTCGGTGTCTTTCCTCCAAACACCTCATCGCATAGTTTAGTTAAATTAAAGAATTCACTTTTAGTTACTTGTGGTGGACAAATCGTTATTGCTGGAAATGGTATTTCATGTCGATTGATGTACTTTTCACTGACAAGAATTTCCGGTTTCGTACTGAATTTTGAGTAGCTTTCATTGATGTAAAATATTAATCCATAGATTAACGCACTTAAAACAATTACAAACCAAAGCTTTAAACATTTTGATTCTCGTCTATTCAGAAGAGATTTCAGCTTGTACTTCATAACCATTTTTGTTATATTTTACTACTAGAATTCTATTCCTTAAAACAAGTATTTTGATTCACAACTTTACTAGCGAAACTCTAAACATAGAATGAATCTAGCTTATTACTCGAAATAAAATTGAACAATTTACAGGTGCATGGAATCATTAATTTATGAAGTTTAAATTACTTTAATCAAACCCTTTCAGGCAACACCCATCAATAAAGTTAATCATGTGAATTATTCAAAATCATTCAGATATTAATTTAAATCCAGCCTCAGATTAGAGTCATGTCGACCTAGGCCATATTTTCGATCATATCTATTTTCGATAAAACCGATAATTACGGCTATCAGTCTTCCTGTGCAGACTACCTACCTTTGTAAGTTTAATGTGTGCAGAGGTCTGACGCACTCTCACTCATTAAACAATTATTAACCGAGAATCGATCTAGCGCAGCTCCGGATCTCAATTATTTTAGTTTTTTTGTCCATTCCGGGATTAAAGACCCGGATCAAGGATGATTTTCCTAACAGAAAAGGTAAATTAATTATTTAATTATTGGCACTTTAACCTCACAATACTTACGACAATTAAATACGTCTGTATTCGTCGACGTCTCGAAATAAAAGAACGAATATTTTTCAATTCGCGCCCTTTATGCAGAACGAGCGAATTGAAAACTGTAAGGCGAATTCGGAACAGAATCCAAATAAAAATTGTCCGTTAAATGTATATGGAGAGATAATTGCCAACAATTGTACATAAATCATTGCTAAATGCAAAATGTTTAGCTTAATTAAAGACTTGATATAAATAAATTACCTGCAATTTATTGTAAATCTTAAGAACAATTCATAAAATATAATATTACAAAAATAAATCAATTGAGACAATTTTACATAATGATGTGTAAATTTTGATGTGTATATTTCAAATTATAAATTTACGTTACACAATATATGGAATGAATGCAAAATTATTAATAAATGATGCAGATGCTGTCGTAGTCAACGACAGTATGGTATATAAGAATCATTAATTGGAGTGCCTCATGCTCACAAGACTGGACTCTTCACGCATTACATCTTCACTATATTGTAATTTATAACACTTACCATAACTATAGTTATTTAAGCACTTTACAATGAACAGAAGGCTTTCTATCTAACATTCTTTCATTACTGTTCTGCGCCAAGTAGCTTTTGGAGCTCCTGGTCGCCTTTTCCCTTGTGGATTCCATCCAAGGGCTGTGTAACGAAGTTGTGTTTCTGTTCCAGCAATGACATTTTCTTCCGAAGCTTATGCGTTCGAAGGATTAATCGATTATCGTTAAAGTTAATTTAGGAGTTAGTTAATGTAGTGCCCAAAACTAGTTTAATTTATGCTTCTTGTAAAACTTCATCACTACCGTATGGTCTTTCGGACGATGAAATAATCAATATCGTTTCGAGTTGGGTTGTCAATTACAAATGCCAATATTTGGGTATTTGGTCCATTTTGAAACTATTTGGATCACCAAATAATTTGTAATTTCAAACCAAATAATTTGTATCTACCAATATAAGAGTTAAATGTAAAGCAGTATGAAATTTTTCATGAAAATCTTCAAGTATAAAGTTTTGCAATATTTTTTAAAAAATTTATTAAGTATTTAAGGATATTTTTAGAATTTTTGAGCATTGTTTTGATTAAATTCTGGTTTTGAAAGTCAGGATTTTATGTCCTTATGATTAGAATGACTGTATTCATGAATAGAACTAGATCAAAACATTAAGTCATTTAAAAATATTAAAAACAGAACTGAGAAGTTAGAGGGGTATATTTCATAGAAGTTCATTCAAGCTACGTGGTCTCGATATTTGGGTATTTGGTATTTATAAAAATAGTAAAAACTCAAATAATTGACAACAATAGTTTCGAGTCAATTATCTTAAATTATCTTAAAGCTTGGTCGTTTATCTAACTTTATTCTAATTAAGCTAAAGAAAATTTTTGGAATGACGTATTTTTCTGCAAATTCGATGCATCTACTCCCTTCCTTTGTAGACAAGTCGTGTGAAACCTGTTCACCTATTGTAATGGATTTCAACCATAGCTTGATGAAGACGGGTCTGCTATATCCTCTGTCGAATTCATATCCTCAGGAGCACAGTAATAGCAATCCAATTCCCACAAATGCATTTAATTTCAGGCCCACAGGCAAAGCATAAAGCTAAAGAAAGAACACTCAATGCTGCATAAGAATGTAAATTCATGAAGTCAAATATATCATCGCCAATAGTCAAAATCATTGCATTATTATTGAAAATTGAATTATGTCATGTTATTTTATAATTGTACTACCTTTTTTTCTCTACACGATCGTAATTGTCTAAGAAAAAATTGAAATTAAAATTGGAAAACAAACTTCGACTGATGTAAGTCATCAACACATATTTTATTTATTTAATTTCTTTAACAATTACAAGCAAAATTTACAAAACATTAATAAAACTTTGATGGATCGATCATCGATCATTCGATTTTTTTTTTTACATTTTTGATCGATTAATCAAAAAAAACTCAAAATTTTCAATTTTGTTTTGGTTCTGTTACATCAATCTAAACCCATTATTCTATCTACTGATGCTATGCCTAAATATCTTATGGAGTCCATTGAAATAATACAGAGAAAAGCCCTTCGTATAGTTCTTTGTAAGGACAATTTATGTAACAGGCTTGAACTCTACTCAGAGAAGATCTTACCAGTATCCGCAATGTGCCAGCATTCATCAGCTATTTTAACCTTCAAATTCATTAACAACTCGGCAAAGTTAAATATTCCACTTGTGCATAATAACCAGATCCATAGACATGCGACGAGGAATAGTAATAATCTAGTAGTGCAAAAGGCTAACTGTGCAAATAATTTTTTTATTCGAGGTCTATTTCAATGACATTCCAATCAGCGTCAAGAAATTTGTTAGCCTCAATATTTTCAAATCACATTTAAGAGAGCATCTGTACTTAAAAACTTTGTGGTGTGATATGTAATAAATAAGCTTAAATATCTTAAAAATAATAATCATCTTGTATAATTTAGTTATTAACTAAATACAATAAAACAATCATCTTTAAAAAGAAAAAAAATGAAAACGGCCACTTATGAACTGTGTGGAAAAAAAAATCCATAAAAAAAGTATTTGAAGCTTACTAAGAACTAAGAATTTCAATCGTGTGATTGATTTCAAAATTTAAATTTAAATTTTTTTTTTTTATGATTAAAATGTTTAGCTCTAATTTTTTGACAAAAAAAATTTACTAAAGTTCATAGTCATTTTCGTTAGATAAGCTATTAACTGATGAACAGGAATTTTTAAGTTTATAATGTCCGAAAACGTTGAAATTTAAATACATTTTAAATTTTCATTGAATTTAACAAAATATTAAAATAATTCAGAGTTGGTATGCTTCTACTGACTTATAGTGGCAGCCGACCTAAAAAAAGGCCGACCATTATTGAATTTCTTTTTTGTTTTTGCATAATTTATAAGGGTTTTCATGAACAGTGCATCCGAAAAATAATAAAAAATATATAATAATAAAAAAGACGTAGAGTACATAACTATACAGGTATTATCTGAAAATTTAAATTTTTTTTCATCATAGTTTGTAAGATCTAGAAATTTTTGAATTTAAAAATACCCCTACTAGACTCAACTTCAAGTCAATTTTTGAAGGTGTTCCCGGCATATAAGTTGAACTTTTAATTGCATATATGTATAGCATATACTCCTATGTATATACACAATAAAAAAAATTTCAACACCCGTCTTTACCTAGTGGGTCAAAATCAGTAAATTAGAGAAAAATCTAAAAATTTTTTACTTTAAAACTAATTTTCACTACCTAAACTGCAAAATATCAATACACAATATATGCACGGTTTGTAGCTATAAATAAGAGCTACAATATGCAATACCATTAAAAACCCATAGTGTAACATATACGCGCCAGGATGAAAAAATGCAAAAAAAAACCATTTTTTCGGGCATTTCTCAATTTTTTGTACCCACAGTGCAACAAAAATATAGAATAAAGAAAGTAAGATAATATAATGCAAGTAAGAAAATACTTACAAGTACCTTCAAAATAAAACAAGTTTGAAACAAGTTTGCAACCTTTTCACTTTTTCTTCCTACGTGCATTTTTCGTTCAATGATCGATCGATCATCGATTATTCGATCATTTTTTCCATTTTGTGATCGAATGATCGATCTTTGAACGATTTTGATCGATTTTGTCGATAAACAAATTACAAACTGCAGTTCCTTTTCTTCTTTTGCGAGACAAGTTTTTCTGTGTGGTCGTTTTGTTGGTCCAGTACTCCTGTCTTCTTCTTATCACAAGGAACCACAATAATAATATTACCTTTGCTTTCCTTATTGGACCATCTCCAATTAAACTTATTGAAAATCTGACAAATAACTGTCCTTGTATTTATAAAGCATCCAAATGTCAGTTCAAGAATAGAAAACAACGAAAAACCTAAAAATAATGATAATAATCCACCAACTTCAGCAATTAAATTATGAAAACGAAAAGTTGCACATTTTGTTGTTTCCACTATTTGAGCATGGGTGAAATCTATGGTGAGATAGCCGTAAGCGAAATCCTTACTGGAATTAAGATACATAAAATATTATATTTAAAGTGCCCGAGCAGCACAATACAGTAACAAGTCGTTAGGGCAACTTTGCATCGAATCGATGATACAGCTACATAGCTGAGCCCTAACGAACATGTTGTGCTTTTCGGAATCATTTGTGAAATTTTTAACCTGTCTAATTCCCTTTTCTCATGTGTATATTCAGACATTTGTTTATATTCTATGATTGAACAGGATGGGATGCAATTGCATGGGAACTCAGGATTATCCTTTACATTTTCAGGTATTTCATAGTAAACTTCTGGCCAATAATTGTAAACAGATTTGTAGCAGTTATGATCAATAAACCTGCAAACTTTCATGTCATCACTTCTCGGTGCAAAGAAAGCTACGCAACCGCATTTTTTTAATGTTAAATTAGTAATGCATTCCTCTAAGCAGTTAGTCATTGTGTATTGCTTAAAGAATCTCAATTGACGTTCATCCTCATTGAAACATCCTCTCTGTTCAAGAGGATATCCCTTCAGAAAATCATCATATTTATTTGCTGTTGCTGTTATGCTTATTGTTTTGTGCGTACTAACTTGAAAATTTGTGTAAAAGTGCATATTTGATGGATATTCATTTGGTAAGTGAATGATTACACTATATCCACGATTTCTCTCAGGACATAAGTATGAAGATTCATTAATATTAAGTCTCGTTCTAACTGCAATACCTCCAACATCAGTTGGCCTTAACGGCATGACAGTATCTCTAGTTGAGAATTTACGTTCAAGTGACCACATCGACTCTTGATTTGAGTATGGAACAGATTTTTTGCCTATAAGATCAGTGCTTGTTCCATTTTTGAAGATCAAATTATGATCCAGCATGTTGAATGTAAAGCAAGATCCATGATAAATTAAAGTGTTGACAAACATTTTATTACATGCTTGTTTTGTGTATGTTTGGCATACATCAAATACATCATCAAGTTGAGGAGAAACTTTCTTCAAGATTCCAACAACATCTTCATTATAGTCCTTGATATCTTTGAATATTGAAATACGTTAGATACAAATTGAGTTACTTTATAATCAGTAAAGCCCCTGGTAGAGCATGAAGCCGACTGAGAATTTGTATAGAAAAGTAAACTTTAAGCTCTTATAATTTGATACAACTTAAAACACTAGGATTGGACTTGAACACGGATACATTTATTAACACTAAATTAAAGTCGCATCCGAGGAAAAACCAAATCACTGTCATATTGAAGCGATTTCAGTTTGATGTCAATAAATGTATTCATGACGACGACTTAAAGAATATATGACAAAATTCTAATGCAGTGGTAGACAGGTTGTTCATCACTGGTTTAATGGTTCCTATCAAAACTAAGAATTTCCAACGAAAGCGACTTCACCTCTTGGGATCAAGATATACAGAGGTGTAGGAAGGATATTAAAATTAACAAGGATAAGGAAATTAAGTATTTCCCCGGGGTGCTCTTTGGAAGAAGTAAAAAAGATCTAATTCGTTTTCAAACCATTTTCCCCTTCGCCAAGAGCCCTTGCTGCGAAATAATTTTAAGCCTGAATTACCTGATTTAGTTATATTATAATAATCTTTAAAGAGAAGTGTGTTTGACGAACACACAAAACTTGTTGCCGCTAAAATTTTTAAATCCTCAATGTTCGGTGTCTTTCCTCCAAGCATCTCATCGCATAGTTTAGTAAAATTAAAGAATTCACTTTTAGTTATTTGTGGTGGACAAATCGTTATTGCTGGAAATGGTATTTCATGTCGATTGATGTACTTTTCACTAACAAGAATTTCCGGTTTCGTACTGAATTTTGAGTAGCTTTCATTGATGTAAAATATTAATCCATAAATTAATGGACTCAAAAAAATTACAAACCAAAGCTTTAAACATTTTGATTCTCGTCTATTCAGAAGAGATTTCAGCTTGTACTTCATAACCATTTTTGTTATATTTTACTACTAGAATTCTATTTCTTAAAACAAGTATTGTGATTCACAACTTTACTAGCGAAACTCTAAACGTAGAATGAATCTAGCTGATTACTTGAAATAAAATTGAACAATTTACAGGTGCATGGAATCATTAATTTATGAAGTTTAAATTACTTTAATCAAACCCTTTCAGGCAGCACCCATCAATAAAGTTAATCATGTTAATTATTCAAAATCATTCAGATATTAATTTAAATCCAGCCTCAGACTAGATTCATGTCGACCTAGGCCATATTTTCGATCATATCTATTTTTGATAATACCGATAATTACGGCTCTCAGTCTTCCTGTGCAGACTACCTACCTTTATAAGTCTAATGTGTGCAGAAGTCTGACGCACTCTCACTCATTAAACAATTATTGACCACGAATCGATCTAGCGCAGCTCCGGATCTCAATTATTTTAGTTTTTTTGTCCATTCCTGGATTAAAGACCCGGATCAAGGATGATTTTCTTAGCAGAAACTTGCAATTATGAATAGTTACTTGGTTCATTGGCTCGAATCTTCTTAATGTGTAGATCTAAATGGTATGGTAAATAAGAATCTTTAATTGGAGTGCTACAAAATCACAAGACTGGACTCTTTACGCATTACATTTTCACTATATTTTAATTTATAACACTTACCATAACTATACTTATTTAAGCACTTCACAATCAACAGAAGGCTTTCTATCTAACTTTGTTGCTGGCTCTGTCACCTATTTTGTACAAATTCTCTGTCCGCACGTTGCCAAGTAGCTTTTGCCCCTGGTCGCCTTTTCCCTTGTGGATTCCATCGAAGGGCTGTGTAACAAAAAAATTAAATAAAAAAAAGTCTCTTTTGACATAAATCATAAGAATAATCTTAAACTAATTAGAGGCTAGTTGAAAATGAATTATTAGATTAAAGATTGAAATAACGGTTATTAAAAATTTGAATTATATTCCAAAAATTACGTTAAAAAATTCAGTCTTCTCGGTAATTTTTTTTAAAGTAAACATAAACATGTGGATTAAATAAATTAAATAGACTAAAACATGTAACAAAAAGAGCCAAGATAGCAGGAACACGAGAAAGGATATTCAAATGAATGATTATAAATGGTATGTAATGGAACTTTTATTAAAAATATCATTTTCAGGTGAAATTAAAAATATTTTTGGAGAAATTGCCAGCCGAAACATGAATCCAGAAAAGGTTCGTTCCTTGTATAATTTTTCGTTGCTCGTTTGAAAGAGTGGATTTGGTGACTCTTTTGTATCAATTCTGGCAATTCGTTAAATACTTTTGGCCTAATCGAGAAAATGCGTCTACATCCATATTGAGTGCGTGTCTTTTGTGACTTAACAAATCTTCTTGCTCTGGAATTTCTAGGAATTGAGAAAGAGATGTGTAAATTATTGTGATACCTTTTTTTATACAGTTGAAGATCAGAGCGACAGTGTTGACGAAAAATATGGCTCTTAATGGAAGAAAGTTATCAACTTTGTTAAGATACATGAGCACTCTATTTTCTAGTCTGTTCAAGCAATACACGTTGCGTAATGCGCGATTTTGAATTGTTTGTAGAGACTTAATAGCTTGTTCAGAAGCACTGCCCCAAATTGGTGTTAAATAATTTAAATGAGATTCGATTAATGCTGTATATATAATATCTTTGTAGATTTTGACAGTTGAGAGCTATGTTTCCATATCTTTGATTTGGCGCTAGATATCTTTGATTCAACAAGCTTTATGTGCTCTTCCCATTTCAAATATGGGTCCATTGTGAGTCCTAAATATTTTATTACTTCAGCTCTTTTGATCAAGTAGGATCCGGCTATTTTTTCTGTATCGTCATCTGTCGATTCAATAAGAATTTCAAAAAATTTCGGATTTTCGCATTTATTTTTAAAAAAAAAATAAGAAATTTTGCAACAATTCGCGGAAATTTCATAAATACGAAATTTATCTGTCTCTAATTATTATTGAATATTGAATTATATCATGTTATTTTATAAAAACAAACTTCGACTGATGTAAGTCATCAACACATATTTTATTAATTTAATTTCTTTAACAATTACAAGCAAAATTTACAAAACATTAATAAAACTGCTTTAAGGCTTTTTAGTTTTAGGATATAGTGCTCTAGAGTTCCTTTAGAAACCAGTTGGGAACCAAACTGCAGTTCCTTCTCATCCTTTACGAACCCAGTTTTTCTGTCTGAATTTTTAAATCCTTATTTCCGAGTTTTTCTGTTTGGTCGTTTTGTTGGTCCAGTACTCCTGTCTTCTTCTCATCACAAGGAACCACAAAAATAATATTCTCATTAATATTGCTTTTGCTTTCCTTATTGGACCATCTCCTTATAAACTTATTGAAAATCTGACAAATAACTGTCCTTGTATTTATAAAGCATCCAAATGTCAGTTCAAGAATAGAAAACAACGAAAAACCTAAAAATAATGATAATAATCCACCAACTTCAGCAATTAAATTATGAAAACGAAAAGTTGCACATTTTGTTGTTTCTACTATTTGAGCATAGGTGAACCCTATGGTGAGAAAGCCGTAAGCGAAACCCTTACTGAAATTAAAATTACATAAAATATTATATTTAAAGTGCCCGATCAGCACAATACAGTAAGACTTCGTTAGGGCAACTTTGCATCGATAATACAGTTATGCCCTAGTGCCAAAATGACAAAATTTTTGGACGATATTGCCAGAATTCAAATGCAAGATTTTGGTCCGAGAACGATTTTTGCCAGATTTGTCTTGAGATTCGAACCTAGGATCACTTGGTTTGAAGATTGCTTGAAGTCCTACACTTAACCGCTGTGCTACCGCTATCTGAAATTATATAACTTTATGTATGGCAAAAGACATATATAAGTTACTAATGAATTTCAAGCATTATATATAGTTATATTTTAAATATAACTTTTGAATTAAATTTATGTTGTACTTATTTAAAAGAAAAACCTTATTAATTTTCCAAAATAATTAGTTTAAGTGTATTTTATTCACATCGTATTCACATGTGAATGTATTAAATTTGATTAGATTCCGAAGTTATCTTTTTAACAAATGACAAATTAACAACCCGAGTGTACAAAGAGCGTGCTCAGTTTTGTGAGCACGCTTCTGAGCATCCTCAGGGGAGCACGTTCAACTGAGCATGCTCATGAGCATACTCAAAATCAAAATTTTGATGTACTCACCCGAGCACACTACTGAGCACATCGTTGAGCATGTTCATGAGTAGGATTTCTGAAAAACCGCGTTTTTTGAGGTAAAATTAAAATGCAAATCCCAAATACTTGGGATTTGTAATCGACACCCCTAATGCTTAGTGAGCACGCTCTAGAGCATACTCAGTGAGTATGCTCTTAAGTATGCTCTGAACATGCTCAACTTTATGTCACATGACACTTTTCAAAAAATGTCTCATGTCACTCATGTTCCAGAGCATGCTCACAATGTGCTCTGAGCACGTTAAAAGAGCATGCTCTCTGAGCGTGCTCAGATGCGTAAAGTAGTGACATCAGGTTTTGTATGAAAGAGCATTCTCACACTAGCGTGCTCTTTGTACACTCGGGAAAAGTTGTTATAAGTTTGTTTTTTAATTCTACATCATAATCTAGATACAGAATTAAGATTGGTAGAGGCATTGCGAGGAAATTGCGAAATTCCCTTTATGCATTATAGTGATCTTCTAATCAAATCATTTTGGGTGTATAATCAAGGAAATTAAGTTTTTTTCTGGCAATATCGTCCAGAAATCTTTCAAAATCGGACGGACAAAAAAAGTCTGGCGAAAATCTTTCCATTTTGGCTCAAGGGTGTAACTGTGCCCTAACGAACACGATACACTTTGGGCTGGAAATGGATTTTTTTCTAAAAATTATTTTCGTGTCTTTTTTGATAGTTCCTATTCTGCTCTATATAACGGTAGTCAAAAAACTTTTCAAGTCGATACCTTGTGGGAAATATGGCATTTTGAAGTTAGTATGCCGATCATTTTCATGTATTCTGAATTCATTTATTATTCAAGGCTCCCGCAGATTATAATCTTCCATACATTTTTGTCAAAAAATTGAAGTTTTTTTAGGAAAAAGTTATTTTTTCACTATCAGAACTTGGACAAAAGCATACAATATGTATACAAAAGTTGTTGATTATTGTATTATCTTTAATATTCAGGACAATTGAGGATAATTAACCGATGCCTGGGAAATATTTTTGTATCTCAAAATTAAGAACATATATTAAGCTAATACACAAATATAGTTTCAGGAAGATTCATCAATACAGTAATCGGTGAGATCAATTTTAATGATACATGAAAATGATCGACTTACTAACTTCAAAATGCCATATTTCTCACAAGGTATCGACTTGAAAAGTTTTTTGACTACCGTTATGTAGAGCAGAATAGGAACTATCAAAAAAGCCACGAAAATTTTTGGCCCATAGTACGATATGCTTTTCGGTATGCTTTCTCGAAATCCAGGTCCCGATAAATTTCCGGGATCGGGATTGAAATTTTCGGGATTTCCCTGGAAATCTATACGGAAGTGTATCAAACAATTTAACAGCGAAAATCGATAAACTAACATAGAAAAATTAAAAAAAAATCAAATCAATTTTTAAAAATTGACATTTAAAATGCAAAAATTACCTAGAAATTGTAATTTTCAATCCCGATCCCGACTTTTGAAATTTTCCCGGGATCCCGGGATATCCCGATCCTGTTCCCGATACCGAGAAAGCATACTTTTCGGAATCATTTGTGTAATTTTTAACCTGTCATATTCCCTTTTCTCATGTGTATATTCAGACACTTGTTTATATTCTATGATCGAACAGGATGGCATGCAATTGCATTGAAACTCAGGATTATCCCTTACATTTTCAGGTATTTCATAGTAAACTGCTGGCCAATACTTGTAGACAGGTGAGTAGCAGTTATAATCAATCCACCTGCAAACTTTCATGTCATCACTCCTCGGTGCATAGAAAGCTGCGCAACCGCATTTCTTTAATGTAAAATTAGTAATGCATTCCTCTAAGCAGTTAGTCATTGTGTATTGCTTAAAGAATCTCAATTGACGTTCATTCTCATTGAAACATCCTCTCTGTTCAAGAGGATATCCCTTCAGAAAATCATCATATTTACTTGCTGTTGCTGTTATGCTTATTGTTTTGTGCGTATTAACTTGAAAATTTGTGTAAAAGTGCATGAATGATGGATATTCATTTGGTAAGTGAATGGCTACACTATATCCATAATTTCTCCCGGAACATACATATAAAGATTCATTAATATTAAGTCTCGTTTTAAGTGTAATTTTTCTAACATCAGTTGGCCTTAACGGCATGACAGTATCTCTAGTTGAGAATTTACGTTCAAGTGACCACATCGACTTTTGATTTGAGTATGGAACAGATTGTTTGCCTATAAGATCAGTGCTTGTTCCATTTTTGAAGATCAAATTATGATCCAGCATGTTGAATGTAAAGCAAGATCCTCGATAAATTAAAGTGTTGACAAACATTTTATTACATCCTTGTTTTGTGTATGTTTGGCATACATCAAATACATCATCAAGTTGAGGAGAAACTTTCTTCAAGATTCCGACAATATCTTCATTATAGTCCATGATATCTTTGAATATTGAAATACGTTAGATACAAATTGAGTTACTTTATAATCAGTAAAGCCCCTGGTAGAGCATGAAGCCGACTGAGAATTTGTATAGAAAAGTAAACTTTAAGCTCTTATAATTTGATACAACTTAAAACACTAGGATTGGACTTGAACACGGATACATTTATTAACACTAAATTAAAGTCGCATCCGAGGAAAAACCAAATCACTGTCATATTGAAGCGATTTCAGTTTGATGTCAATAAATGTATTCATGACGACGACTTAAAGAATATATGGGTAAATCTCCGAAAGAATTTTCTGTCAAAAAACTTTGTTTTTTGTGAAATTCTCAAAAATTGGTTAATTCTCGAGCTTTTTATACTCTTATGTGGTAGAAAAAGTTTTTTGAGTAATCCACCATTGTAAATATTTTAATTAATGATTTATTTCTGATTGTGAACTCTACCAAAATTCGATTTTTTTATTTTAGATATTTTTCTTCAAATATGCATTTTAAAGTTTAAAAAAGATACACAAAAGATTTTCGCTCCCCTAAACTTTCGTTATGTACTCTTATTTATAGAAAAAGATGTTTAATTTAGGAGATATTTACAAAAATCGTGTCAGCATGTCAACTTTTCGACATATCATTGAAAAACAAAATGCGGTTTGAAACATAAATTTCCGTTAAAATTTGTCTACAAACATAATAAATTTAATTAAATAGTACTTTTAAAGATCCAAATTTGATCCTAGATCTTTAACGAACAATTCGCCAATGTTTTTGTTGGATAAAGTTCCATTGGAATTTAATTAAGGGTGTTTCTTTGGATAAATTTTTTCAAAATTTTCGACTTTGAATTAATTTTTCTCATAATCTGCCAATTTAATAGCTCCATTCTTTATATACACTTACGGGATTTGTGCAGATCTTTATTTATGTACAATTATTTTTTACCGTCATGCTTAATATTAAATATTTTAATTTTTATGCCGGTTTCTCGGAATCAAAATATCAAATTCCGACTTTCAACATGAATTTTCTGCACTTTATTCTACTTGTCACTATGGTTGAGTTGATATTTCGAGTGTATTACACCTAAAACTATCGTTTTTTGCTCTTTAAACGCTTCAAAAATCCTTAATTAAAGAGAAAAATTGAAATTTTACGGCCGATTTCACTAAGATGGATTATCCTAATCCGATTTTTGGGATAATCCTAGGATTAGATAATCCACTCAAAAATCGAGTTTTTTTTATATGTTCAGAATTGTCCAAAACGGCAATTTTTCTGTGTAACTTTTAATGGATTTGGATTATCCGATTTCACTAAAAAAGATAATCCTAATCTTGGGATTATCTACCAAAAGATTATCCAAAATGTCAATCCTGGTAGGGGGTATGTTTAACTTGGGATTATCCTGGATTATCTATGGATCATCCTGGATTATCTCTTGGTTGAAAGTTTTTAGATAGGGAAAATTTTCAAAAATGATAAAATTCAAGGACTAGAATCGTTTAAATTGTCTGAATTTAACAGTATGTCCTTCAAAAAAATTTTTAATGTTATATACAAGTTAAATAATAAACGCAATTACAATTTTAGACATTTCAATCAATTCTTTACACACTATAGTTGATAGAGTGATATATTTTGAACATCTTTCTGTCAATCCTTTCAATATTTTCTCCCAACTCAAGTTTTGAACCTTCAATATGCTGTTTTGCAATGCCAGAATTTTCGTTTGGTTCACGTTTGAACAATAGCTTATCCGAGCGACACGTTGCTAATAAAGCAAATTTAGCGGAGTCTTCTTCATTTGTGTCGCTCGAGTTATCTTCTTATCCAATTCGTTGGTGGAGTAATTACGTAGAACCGAGCGTCATTATTTGCCAAATTATTCAATCTTTCGGTTTAAAACTACATAAGCTTACAACGGACATTGAAACGAGCAGACCTAGTGTATCAGATTTGTGAACAGCTATTAAATGCATGGGATCTTGAAAAGCTCCTGGGCAGGATGATACAAGTTGTGATGGATTGTAAGGAAACATTTCTCATTAAATTGATGAAGTATAGTGACCTAAGTCTGTGTGAAAATTGGTTTTATGCTTTTGAAAAAATTTTTTAACACAATAGTTGAATATTTTTTGAAAAAAAAATTATAAAAAAATATGTTTTAGATTATCCATGGATAATCTTCGGATTAGATAATCCAGCTTGATCCTGGATAATCCTTCTTAGTGAAATCGGATGGGATTATCCTGCGATTTGGATAATCTTTTGGATTATCCTGAGATTATCTCGAGATAATCCCCAAAAATTGGGGTAGATAATCCGAAAATGAGGATTATCCTCTTTAGTGAAATCACTAAGATTCTGAGAAACTTTTTTCCTAATCCGTGAGAAAACTCACTTTTTGATTTTATGTTTTTGTAGGAATTATAGACTAACAATACAAAATAAAAACAGATTGAGATATTATAATTAATATTTTATCGAAATTAACAATTAGTTAATTTGTTTTATAAGTTAAAGTAATTTTTTTTTATGAAGCAAATTTTGTAGTTTTTGAGACACGAATTAGACGAATTTGACTTATCCAGAGAATCACCCAGAGAATGTTGTTCCATTGGTCAATCAAATGCTTTTTGGAACTAAGCGGTTCCGTTTTGAACTTTCAACATACTTTTGTCTTATTAAGCAACCAAAATGCTACAAAATTCTGTTTAATTCACATGTCAAGTCCCTTTATTCACAGAAATATTCGCTTCACTGTAGATATGACATTTTCTTCCAGAATCGTTCAAGTGTAAAACCGCTCAGTGCAAAATAAAATTTCGACATTATTCCCGACTGATAGCCTTCGCTACGCTAATCAAAGAGCAAAAAATCTTTTAGCCCGAATTACCTGATTTAATTCTATTATAATAATCTTTAAAGAGAAGTGTGTTTGACGAACACACATAACTTGTTGCCGCTAAAATTTTTAAATCCTCAATGTTCGGTGTCTTTCCTCCAATCACCTCATAGTATAGTTTAGTAAAATTAAAGAATTCACTTTTAGTTATTTGTGGTGGACAAATCGTTATTGCTGGAAATGGTATTTCATGTCGATTGATGTACTTTTCACTGACAAGAATTTCCGGTTTCGTACTGAATTTTGAGTAGCTTTCATTGATGTAAAATATTAATCCATAGATTAATGCACTCAAAAAATTACAAACCAAAGCTTTAAACATTTTGATTCTCGTCTATTCAGAAGAGATTTCAGCTTGTACTTCATAACCATTTTTGTTATATTTTACTACTAGAATTCTATTCCTTAAAACAAGTATTTTGATTCACAACTATACTAGCGAAACTCTAAACGTAGAATGAATCTAGCTGATTACTTGAAATAAAATTGAACAATTTACAGGTGCATGGAATCATTAATTTATGAAGTTTAAATTACTTTAATCAAACCCTTTCAGGCAACACCCATCAATAAAGTTAATCATGTTAATTTTCAAAATCATTTAGATATTAATTTAAATCCAGCCTCATATTCGAGTCATGTCGACCTAGGCCATATTTTCGATCTTATCTATTTTCGATAAAACCGATAATTACGGCTCTCAGTCTTCCTGTGCAGACTACCTACCTTTATAAGTCTAATGTGTGCAGAGGTCTGACGCACTCTCACTCATTAAACAATTATTGACCACAAATCGATCTAGCGCAGCTCCGGATCTCAATTATCTTAGATTTTTTGTCCGTTCCGGGATTAAAGGCCCGGATCAAGGATGATATTCTTATCACGAATTGTAACTTGGTTCATTGGCTCGCACCTTTAAATGTGTAGAGTTCGAAGTGTTTTTGATTTCCTTGGAAAGTGTAGATCTAAATGGTAAGGTGTCGGCGAGTATCCAATACAATTGTTATTTTATCTCAAATTATTGGTTTATTTTGATGATTAAATGAGAGATGAGTGAGATTTCAACTATAATACAAAAGGTAAATTAATAAATTAATTATTGGCACTTTAACCTCACAATACTTACGACAGTTAAATACGTCTGTATTCGTCGACGTCTCGAAATAAAAGAACGAATATTTTTTAATTTGCGCCCTTTATGCAGAACGAGCGAATTGAAAACCAAAAGGCGAATTCGAATCAGAATTCAAATAAAAATTTTCCGTTAAATGTATATGGAGAGTTAATTGCCAACAATTGTACATAAATCATTGCTAAATGCAAAATTAAAGACTTAATATAAATAAATTACCTGCAATTTATTGTAATTCTTAAGAACAATTCATAAAATATAATATTCCAAAAAAAATTAGTTGAAACAATTTTACATAATGATGTGTAAATTTTGATGTGTATATTTCAAATTGTAAAGTTACGTTACACAATATATGGAATGAATGCAAAATTAGTAATAAATGATGCAGATGCTGTCGTAGTCAACTCAAGTTCACAAGACTGGACGCATTACATCTTCACTACATTGTAATTTATTACACTTACCATAACTATAGTTTTTTAGGCACTTTACACTAACATTTATCAAATCAAAAAACATTCGTTGCATGAATTTTATATTGTAGCTGTAGATTATGGATAATGATTGACACATTTAAGAATTAAATGAACTGAAAGTTAGATTAATATTAAAATTATCAATTCCTCAAATTTTAATTTAAATTTTCTTTATTGAATTTTCTTTTGATTATCCTTAAAATTAATTTAAATGTTTCAAATCATTCAAAAAAAAATTAAACTTTTAACAAACAATTAAAAAAATTAAGAATCTCAAAAACAGAAACTCTCGGTTCCTTATAATATTTACAATTTAATGTCTACAATTCAAATTCATAAAGATGATGAAGAAGTAAATAATTTTCTTAAACGTCACAAAAAAGAGTAAGGATCTTAAATATTTATGGCAAAAAAGGAAAGTTTAAATTAGAAAAAGGTGTTAAAAAGGACAGACTTAGGTTTAAAAATGTAATTAAAAGAAAATTTCACTTAATTATTGTATTAAACAAGGCGATTCTGCTTTGATTAAAAACAAGCCGAAATTTAGTCTTTGATCTTTGTTATGGTGTTGAAATTTTGAAATTTTAAAATTTTGAAATTTTGAAATTTTGACAATTTTTAATTTTGACAATTTGAAAATTTATTTTTTTTAAATTTCGACAACACCTTCAGTTCCAAAAATTAAGATCAATCTAGCTATACATAAAATAATTCTCAATTTTGATCTTCTTTTGATCCTTTTTTAAATCTTTATTTTTTCCTTCTTCAACTTCCAATTCCTCAATTTATTTACTCAAATTGAGTATTTTTATATACAAAAAAAGGTAAAATAAACAATTGACATTTGAAAAAAAAAGCTCTAATGGCGTTACATAAAATTAATGGAACATAAAAATAGGAATTTTCAAGCTCGTTCGCATTTTTTTTTTATAAAGTTGAAAACTTTTTTTTTTGTGTTTTTCGTTCGCAAAATCGCAATTACAAATTATTTTTATATGCTACAAAAGGGCACATTTTGATTTTAAAAAGAAAGCAAAACAATTTTAAATTCAGGTTTATTGTCTGGGAAAAGGTGCTTAAGTGTCCCGAGTTGTTATCGTCTGTCCTAATGTACCAGAGGTATGACAATGATTATAAGCAACCGAAAGAGAGGTATTGGGTCACAGACTTTTTAATCATCCAAAAGCATTAAAGGACATAAGCTAGTAAGGGTTTCTCGAAGTCTCAGTTCTAACGAATTATCGAGACCAAGACCAGGACCGAGTTAGTGACCAGAACTGAGCCAGTGCCAAGAACCGAATCTGGGACCAGAACTGAATTAGCGACCATGAGCGAATTGGTAATCAAGATCGAGATCGAGAATACAAGTTAATTCTTCAAAGTCTTTGTATCGAAAAATCTCTAGACTGGGACTGGGATGTCTTGATCTTGGTCTCAAATTAAGATTGAAGAGCTCATCCTGCACAACTTGTTTGTTAGGGCACAACTATGCAGCCGTAGACACGAAATTGCCGTGGCCATGGACGATGATTTTGACCAATTTTACCAAGTTCCAATTCTCTAAGTAAAGCACTCAACCTTCCCAGACAACAACTCTGCAAGAAAAAAAAGCATTAAAACCATGCCATTGTCTCAATATCCATTAACAAACATTATTTTTTATTTTTCTATTAATTCTTCAGCAATTCCTTCTTCATATTTTATGCATTGTTCAGTCTTTAAAAATAAAAGCAAATTTAAATGACATTTTGGACGCAATTTTACGAAAAAAATAAAATTTTACAGCGTCATTAACAACATTTTAAGCACATTTTCCAGTACGGAAAGGTGCTGCTTGTTTATATTTATTCGATAATTTTTATTCCTTTTTTGAACTAAGAAATTGAAGAATTTCTGGACGATAATTTCAATTTTTAGAATATTTTTTTTTAATCAATCGATACCTAATGCTGCCTAATTCATAATAATTAATTGTTTATAAATCAAATTCAATTCCATTTGCCATTTTTAACATCATTCGACAATAGAAAAATTTCCATTTTATAGAAATTTCAGTCATGACATTTATATTGTTAGAAGAACGAAATTTTTGGATATTTTAGTACATGAATGCTTGAATGGTTTTTTGTCAAGAGATGGCTACTCTGTGGTCTGTGACACATCTGTCTCTGCGAGGACTAGAAATAGACATTGACTTGCCATCAACTAGTTGGAACGTATTTTTGTCCAATCGAGGTCTTTTAATAATTTTTAGATGTGGATATCTGGTGAGTTACAGCCGTCAAATTAACAATTTTGCAAGATAACTTTCGGAAATTACTTGGGCTCGTTCAAAACTGCAGGTCTGCAGACAAAACATGCAAGCCTAATGCTAACCTGAAGCCTTGGACAAACTATAATATACTGCCGAAAACTGATGGCCTGTGCATCTGAAATGCAAGTCTGCGGTTCTTGGCCAAACCCTAGAGACTACGTGGCGTTTAGGGCGTAGGAGGTGATGGGGTTACGGTAAGGGAAGAGGCAATCTTCAACATTACGTAATTTCCGAATGCTCCCCAGGTTCTTATTAGTAAAACACTTAAAATTTGTAAATAATTCAGTGAATTCTGGTAATTTAAGCCTGTAATTTGACTGTAGCAAGTCCAAGCATCATCCAATGTAGTCTAATGTCAAATAATCTTGATGTCATTCAATTATTACGACCACAGAGTTAACTTCACTTGATTTATTCTAAACTTACTGAATATTTTTAATATAAGTTGCAGTGAAATTCCTTAAAAGTAGTTTGAATGTTTGTTTATATTCCAAAAATATTTAACGATTTTGAAGATTTTTAAGAAATGAAGTAAATAGAAAATCAAAGACAGAAGGAGATAAATGCCTTAAATTAAATGTTTTGATGATGTAAATTTTTGAAAATCACAATTATTGTAAATTTTGAAAATAAAAAAAAATACGAAAAAAATCATCACATGCGGGTGGGTTTGTTTGATTCCTTTAATTTTTTGTTTGTTCTTGTTAATATATTAAATTGTAAGAGAGACGATAAGATAAGCAGAAGGAGTTGTAGAACTTTTTCAATACTTCCAAGCTTTGTTGCAATTTAGTAGTCATTTCTGGGTACGTATTGGAGTTCTCCGAAGTCTTGTTTTCCACAAATTTTGAGAGATTGAGGCTCAGATGACCAAGACCGAAGTCCAGACGACAGAAACCGAGTCCAAGACTGTTCAAGATTTCTCCGAAGTCACGAGATTTGTCGAGACCTAAGACTGGGAACTCTAAGTCTCTTTATATCGGCCTCAACTATCCTTAGTACGTATTTGATATAAACCTAAGTCTACAGATGGACTTTTTGGTCATTAATCATCTGCAAATCAGATTTTGGAGGACTTTAGTGAAGTCAAACTTGGAAGTCCGACTTCTGAAGTCCTACCAACTCTGCTTCAAACCTTAACGTCTGCTCAGATTTCATCTGGCTTCATCCAATATCCGTTTCAACTCTTAGAATCTAATAAAATTAAAAATCTCAAATTTGTTCGAATGCAAAAAACTTCAAAATATTCGAAAAAGCTCCACAAAATCCCTTCCTGCATATTAAAATGACAATAAATACTTGAAGAACATGACAAAGTATTGAAAAAATTTTTTAATACGTTTAATTTTCATTAAAATATATTCTTCATTAATCATTTACACATAGCCAATCATGAGTCATCACAAATTGAAAAAACTTTAAATTTTAATCTCAAGCAGCCGAGTCAATGATTTGTGCATTTCCACTATCATTTAGTGATGATTCATTTGCATTCAAATCAGCTGTAACTAAATTTCCATTTGATAAGCTCAAATGACCCAATGGCAATGTGCTGATTGTATTGAAGTTTGTCTCTTCCAAGTCACGTTGGAGTTTTGTCAACTCTGGACAGTCTTTGACGATGTTTTGGATGCTGTGAAGAGTCTAGAAAGGAATTTGAAAATTAATTTTTGGTAATTTGAGGAACTGAGTTTCTTAAGCTACCTCAAGAGCGCCATCAATGGCATCATATTGTCGTTTAGCTTCTGTAATTGCTTGATGCCAACCGCCATTCATCACAGTACTATTTGAAATTTCAGTCAATTGACGTTCCTTCTCGCGTAATTTCTCTTTCAGAATTGGAACCTAAGATTAACAATTTGTAACAAATTTCTTCATTAATCAACGGAACTAACTCTTAAATCAGCACAAACTCACCTCATTACAAGCAGATACAACATGTGAAACAATCTCATCTTCTGGCAAATTACCAGTCTCCTGCCACACTTTTAATTTCGTAAGAATCTCATCCTTGTCAATTTTCTTCTCATTTCTCTCCGCACATAACGTGCTGAGACTACAAATGTCTTGATTAAGTCTCTAAAATGAGGCAACAATAAAAATGAATTAAGAGAATTAATTATCATCCATTTCCTGCAACTTACATCAATCTCCTGGCGATGTCTTTGCAATTCTGTCTTGCAATTTACGAGCTCATTTCCCTTCACAATTAACTGCTGTGTAGCATCCTTTAAATCTCCTTTTAATTTCTGATTTATCATCTCCCATTCTGTAAGTTTCTCGATGGTTTCTTCTTTACTGACTTGGATCTTATTTCTGAAATGAAATGGATGATGAGATTTAATTAGTATTTAAGTGCTGTGGATGATTGAGTTAAAAGGTTGAAGGAAATTGTGTTTTTTGAGGATTTTTGGTATTGAAGGCAAAGATTCAAGACAGTTCTCAATTATGGTCTCTGATTTATCAATTAAGATCCAATTCGGATCATTTAAGATCTCCTGACATAAAATGCACATTGAATCTCAAGAATCAATCCTTAAAACCCCTCAATAAACACAATCCACACCGTTAACTACAATTAATATCCTAATCAATCTTACTTGTCAGTAACCAACTCCTGAATGCAATTATCATTATCCATCTGTATTATTCGAAGGACTTTTAGTAATTTTGTAATGGAATTGTCAACTTCAATGACTTGATCGACGATAGATTGTGCTGTACAATATTCACCAATCGATTGTACATCTGCACATGATTCCTGACTTATGTCATCTGATGTACTATTTCTCTCAGAGTTATGTCGTCTATGTGCCATTGCATTTGTTTGCATCTCAATTTGTTGACGATTAGCAATGGCTTGTGATAAATTATCGAATGAGCATTCACGATAGTCATGCATAGAGCTTTTTAATACTTCCGATGGAATCTCAATTTGTGACAACATAATTTGTGATGTTGAGACGAGATTATGTGAATGTGAGTCAGGCATTTGGACATCTTCGAGGACATTTTCCATCATTAAACATGGTTCCGTTTCGGAATCGAGCATTTCTGTTGAGTCGTCGTCTTCAACATCCCGACATTTATTATTGTTATTTGATGATTGATTTTGATTTTGTTTACTTGATGTTGCATTTTTTATGGCATTGATGACAGCTGCAAGGAACGATTGATTACGTTGTGGTGACTTATCGCCTGATGATGATTTTGCTGTTTCAAAATCAGGACTTCCATCACCACTGCTTGATGAATTGGTGTAGGCATCATTGAAGAAAACTATATCCTGTGGATTAGATGAAAAGGTTGAGGTTGGATTTAGTGGAATTATGTCTATTCTATGGATTTCTAGACTATGGAATTTAGTAAGAAATGGTTAGTCTTAATATCCATTAATATCAATTGAAATTCTCTGTAACATGCAAAAACAAAAGCTTAGCAACAATCAGGAAGTGACTAGTATAAATCTCATATCCATACCGTGATGTAATCATCTCTAATTTACTACAATACGCAAAAAATTCATTCACAAATCAAATAATGTAAAAATGTTCTAAATATTAAACTTTAGTTTGCTTCTGTAACTTGAACTATAAGGTAAGAGCACAGCAAATATTTAAAGCACAAAAAAGATTGTTCAATTGTTATGTTCAATTAAGTCTTTCCCACGAATTTGATAAGTTTTAACAAATGGAATTGATTATAATATAAATCAAAATGTGTAAAGGGGGTCGTTCACTTGTTACGTCAGCTGGGGTTGACTACGATTTTATTACATCTCAAAAAGCATTTGACGAACATTTTGAAACGAAGTAAAAGGAAGCTAAAAGCTTTATGTAACATAATAAGTGAATGACCCCAATGCACTAGGAAAAATTTCATTTATAATATTTATAATTAGTTTTTTTTTTGTAATTTAAAAGCAATCGAGTAGCAGTTAAGTGAACTTATTAAGGGGAACAATAGTGATTAAATATTTTGAAAACCATAAGCTTAAAGTTGATTGTTTTAGGTGAGTGGATTATATTACAAAGACGAAATCGTAGACCCCATCCTTCTTAAATGCGAACGCAAGTTGTATCCTACTCCCTATTTGAAGCGTATTCATAAGAAGTTTAGGGACTGGAACACTCCTTTTTAAAAAAAAAAATCGGAAAATACGAAACCATCTCTAAATTTTGATAAAACTAGCTGTCACTCCGACTCCCACTAGCTCCTCCTCCTAAGGAAGAGGGAAAGATTCTTTTAAAGGCTAAGTTTGCTCTTTATGTAAGACTGGATCAGTCGAAACTTCAACCTTTTAAAAAATTCTGGAAAGCTCCCACAAAACTATCATATCAAGCACATTCACAACAACGTGATTGTATTAAGGATAAAATGGCAAAAAGTCGTAATAATAAGCTAAAAGCTCTGTAACAGCTTTTACCCATTAATTGGCAAAATCAATAACAAATCGTACCGTTTAGGAACATAAAAAGTGTCTCTTTTAACTTCCAAAGACAATCAGTTACCCCCAAATATCTTGTTCAAAAAGGGAATGGGGAAGTCGAAGTCTGAGAGATTCCTAAGCTGACTAAATGTCAAATGTATACCTTCTCTTAGTATTCTCTGATATCACTAAATACACCTTTAGCGATCAAGCTATGTGCCGGAATAAGGACGTTAAAGGATTGATTAAAAGCCTATCCAAACCACCTCGTCTGAAAAGTGGCAGCCCCACAATCAGGCTAAAGGTGGTAAGGCTTAATCCTCGTCTAAACCACATGCTTTTCACGCAAATTAAAAGAATCTCTAAAATAATTAAATTCAATTCAACTTCCTTCTATGGTAAGACGACTAGATAAATTCAATTAACCTTTTTCAAATATTCAGCACTACAATGTAATAATATCAGTAGTTTATCTTTCAATTCTCTTCTAAAAAATTAGATACACTCCAAAGATTCATCTCGTCGAGCAATAAATCTTTTAAAAAAAAGCACTTAAACACGACTATAGCTATGAATAAATTTCAATATTTTTCCTACTGTCTACGGTGTGAATGCGATAAAAACATTCAACTCTATTCTATAGTCTACAAATAGCTGAAATTAAATGAAGCATTACTCTCATAAATGCTCTTTCTAAAATTTATCACGCAATGACAATTAATATTCCGGTAGCAGATAAAGGCACAAACAATTCTCATCAAACCAAGAAAAAAAAAGAGTAAAATATGACAAAAAGTTTGAGTCTTCTTATCACTACCGAGAATATAAAATAAATTAACTAGTCGAAATTGTTATCATCACAACTGTTGTCTGTTATTATTTCTTTTTACTTAAAGGTAGGAAAATATTTGAAGATCATTAAACTGTTTTCTGGTAATCATCGTCTTATCTTCTCCCACAACATGCTTTTCACATCATAATTTTTGAGGAAGTAAGTTCAAAAACATCTCGTCAGGAGTTTTCAGTTGCTGTCAGAATTTTGCTGGATATAGGATAAACAGCATAAGCAGGAAAAAAAATGGTCGTGGCACCGAAACTTGTTGAAGAAAAAACGGAAGGTGTAAAGGCACGGACAGTACTATGGTACATGACATTCTTTGGATTTGCTGTTAACTATATAATCCGTATAAATGTTAATATTGCAATTGTGGACATGATTGACATGAATTATAAGAAAAATGAAAGTGTGGAACCAGAATGTTTTAGTGATGTCATACTTAATACTACATCTAGTGATCATACAGGCTTAGCAACTGTAGAGAATGATAGAAGTAGAAGATACACCTCAATAGAACGAAGGCTTTTGGACTTTTTTGAGGTAAGATAACAAGCATGTCAAGATTGTGTCAAAAAATTCAAACAATATGATAAATTGACTCATTCAGATTGAATATGAACGTGATGGATTTAAATGGGACGAACGAAAGCAGGCAACATTCCTTGGATCATTCTATTGGCTTCATTGGGCATCACAAATTCCAGGCGGAATTTTAGCATCAAAATATGGAACAAAATTCATTTTTGGATATTCCAATTATATCTCATGCGTGCTTTGTTTCATTACTCCACTTATCAGCTATTTGGATTATCATGCACTCATAGCTGTCAGAGTGATATCTGGAATATTCACTGGTAATGAAATGTTAATGCGGAATATAAACTGAATTGATTGAATTATTGATTTGATAATAGGTCTCGCGTGGCCAGCAATGCACCATCTTGTGGGACTTTGGATACCTGGAAATGAAAGGAGTCGATTTGTGACTGCTTATTTGGGATCTTCTATTGGTAAGTCACAGAAATAATTCTTGGAATACTTTAGAATCTAATTCTATTCCCAAAAAAAATTCCAGGAACCGCTATAGCATATCCAATTTTTGGTTACATCATTAAAATCTCATCATGGGAATGGGTCTTTCATACATGCTTTGTAGTCGGTACAATCTGGTTTATTCTATGGCAATACAATGTCTATGACAGTCCAGAAGAACATCCTCGCATTCATCCAGCAGAAAAGGGTTACATTCTTGAAGTCCTTGGCTCATCCGTCATTCGAGATGAAAATCAGAAGAAGGAAAGGAAATTCCATGGATACCAATTTTGAAATCACGATCAACGTGGATTGCTGCTATAGCACAAATCGGTGGAATTTGGGGTCTATTCACATTATTGACACAAAGTCCAACATACTTCCGTTTCATTCATGGATGGAGTGTTGAAATGACTGGAATTTTATCAGGAATTCCACATTTATTGAGGACTTTATTCTCATTTATGTTCTCGATGTTTGGTGACTATCTGCTGACGCACAATAAAATGTCACGTGAACGTGTCAGGAAGTTTGCTACTTTATTCCGTAAGTTGATAAAATTGTGTAAATTATTTCAAGTAAAAATTAAAAAATTCATTTTCAGATTTGATTTTCAACGGACTCTTTTGCCTTGGACTTGCTTATTCTGGATGTAATATCATCATGGCTGTGACATTCTTATCAATTTCACTTGCTTTACATGGTGCTGTATCATCAGGTGTCTTAGCCGGAATGATTGATAACAGTCCCAACTATTCTGGAATTTTATTAGGAATCACAAGTACGGTTGCTATTTGTTCTGGATTTGTGTCACCTATGGTAAGTGACTATGTCATAATCCATCAAGCAGTTGATTTTTAAATTAATTCTTTTTTAGATCGTTGGAGAACTAACCAAAAACAATCAAACAACTACTGCATGGCAGCACATCTTCGAACTAACTGCAATAATTATGATTGTCTGTGGAATTATTTACATTTTATTCAATGATGGAACTACGCAGCCATGGAACAAGCCAAAAGTCAACCAAACTGAAGCACCTGAAATCACCCAAGATTTAAGGAAGCAACTTTTAAGTTTAAGCTATGAAACAGCTCGAAGAGCATCAATGGATCAAAATTTGGATGAAAGTCGGTGTGAAAATGAGAAGGACATATAGTAAGAAGTTCCGTCTATTTATTTTGTGAGACGACGACGTTGAGATTGAATCAATAGACCTATTTTCCATGTTTGTTGTTTACAAGTGTCAAAAGTGAATTTAAAAGATTTTACAACATCCGAGATAAGGAACAAATAATGTTCAGTTATGTCCTGTAATTTGTTATTTGATTGCAATAGAATATTAATATAGATCAGTTAAGTATTGTTGATTTATTTATAGATTTTAAAGATTAGGGTCGTTCACTTATTAAGTTCAGGTAGGGGATAAATCTGGCTTAAGCAATGTACATTCCAAAGATTCCATTGTTCATTTATCGTTATTCTGTAACGTAATAAGTGAACGATCTCTAAACATTACTAAGCCTATTTATCCATTGCTGCCTTAATATTAACACAAATGTTAACCAAAAAACCCAACTGTCATACCAAATTTCGAGTAGTACCTTAATAAAATATATTATTAATTAAGTATTAAATTATGATTGATTTTATTAATTTTCTAAAGTTTATTGGAATACAGTTCACAAAGAAGCACGAGATCACTTGTACATTGATCTTGTGCAGAGTAACGAGTCACATTTTCGGTTTGGAGTCATTGTAAATCAGAACATAACCGACTTACACAATATCAAATAGATGTGTATTGTAATCTTGACAATGATACACTTTGCTATGTGATACTTAGATAAAGAATTTAATTCATAGCCCCGAGCGACACAAATGAAGAATGCTATATTATGAAACTTTTAAGGCAAGTGATTCGGATCACATTATAATCTGTAGGTCTAAAATTATTACATCAGATTAATAATCGGAGTGCCTCCAACTCATTAGACTGGGCCCTTGAAGCATTATATTTAAAACTATTTTGTTGCCTTGTGGACACTACAAGGAAACGGCAAACATTTAGTGTTAGTAAAAGAGTTTTGTCGGAGCCTTAAAAGCCAGTTTAACAGTGCTTAAGAATTTAAAGAATTTTGAAATATTATCGATTTTGATAAATGAGAATCAATTAGTCAAGAACTAAGAACTACTGTCACATTAGCAATCATTTCTAGCTTTTTTATATCTGTATATTTGATGCCTAAAACAAGAAAAATAACGACGTGATAATTAACTAATGTTATTTGATCAAAGATTTTTGTATTAGTCATCATCAAAACTAATAAATGATAATTTAGTTATTAAAATCCATAATACTTTTTACAATGAAATATTCAGATGTGATTCCCAAAATCATAAAAAATTCTTGTTTCATTTGTGGTGATCATTCGACAAACAAACAAGATGTGAATTTTCTCAGAACTTTATATATTTTTAAAAGCTTGCTATCACGTGTAGACGATTATAGTGTTTGAAAAGTCAAATGCGCAAGTCTGCGCATAGAAAAATCTGCGTATGGTTGCGCAGTTTTGCGTTTGTTGAGCTTTCCATCTAGATGCAATCTACATGCTAGCATGTGAAACAATCGTGGAAAGTTTGGCGGCATTTAACAGATCTAACACATCTTACAGAGCAATTCATCTTACAGATCGATAAAGGGACAATTCTTACATCATTGCAAAAATAAACCTTTAGAAGTCTTATTCTTATTTGATCTAAAAATAAACTCATCAACACGTTTGAATGCCGAAATTCAAAAACATCAGTTCCGTCAATAATGGAAATTAGTTTTAAACACTTTTACGCTCTACATCACGTAAGTTAAACGATAACAGATGATCGAGCAATTTACACTTTTCCGCAATCATTTCACTTTTTTAATTTTTCATTATCAAGCTATATGGGACAGATTTATGTAGGTAATATAAAATAACAACAATAAAGTTCATCATACCACAATCCTTCAACTTCAAAATGACTTAATCATCTGTTTTTAATGTAAAGCAAAACAATCAAAAAGTCAGCGATATTAAAAATTATTGAAAAACTTGTGGCTACGATTTTTTAACGATTTCAAGCAATATCCAAGGCTCAGACACTCACAAAAAATTGTAAAAATTTTACAATATTCACAATTTTTTTCATATGAAATAAGAATCAAGATATTGAGTGTCTGAGCCATGGCAATAACGCCATTCGTCGAAAAACTACCTCCACTTGTGCTTAATAAAATATTAACAACAATATTTTGAAAGTATCAGTTGTGTTTTTGATGCAAATAGAGACGGATTGAGTTGAAATGTGCTGTAGATTTGGCGCGAAGTGTTAAAAATAAAGGGCGTGGAATTCTAATGAATTTTGAAGGTTGCAGGTACAAATCAGAATTCTTTGTGGTTGTGAAAACGAAAGAAAGTTTCTGGAAAAATTCAAAGTATTTAAAAAATGTCAAAAAGTTGTCGGAACTAATTTAAATTATTTAATTATTTGCGTGAAATTGGATTTAAGTCTTAGTTCACTTTCAAAGTTGCATCATCGAGGGTTTTAATTGTTGAATGCAAAATTATCGAGTGATTCGAAGTCATTACCAAAAGGTCAATTACAAAAAGTTAAGGATAAGCAGTCAAAAGTGAAAGGATAAACAAGCAGATGCAAGAATCACGAGATTTTAAGTTAAAAGGCTTGTAAAAACCCCAAGTCAAGTGAATTAAGAGAAAAGAATTCGAAGCTGAATATTTCAAACTGTATATTCACTTCCAACAACACCTTGTAAACCAGTTGTGCACAACCTTTTATTTTAAGTCACACAATTTGGTGGTACGCCTCGACCAAAACCGCAAACGACATAAAATTCAAGGCATTTAAATATTTTCATGTCGGAACACTAGTGTGTCGCGACACGCAGGTTGTCCACCACTGCTGTAAACCAGCACTATTCATCAACATAAATTTCACAGCCAATAAATCATTAAATTAAAAATTTCTAATCAATTTAAAAAATGCATAAATTTAAATATCTTAAAAGCTCATCAAGTTCGCACAGCTGAGCAATATTGGTGCAAAGCAATAACTCGCGAGAGGATAGATAAAGCATAAAGTAAGAGAAAGAGAGAAATAAAAAAAATGCTTCAGATTTAAACAAGTTTTTATAGCTGGCTATTGAGAACAAAAAAAAAAAAAAACATATACTCAGCTATAAGCTGTGAGCCGAGTTTTTTTTCGATTCAGTTAGACTTACTCCTTAGTTTAAAACGGCTGTAATTGCTTAAGTACGGTTTAGTATTATTTATTTATAAGGAACAGTTAAAAAATGCAGGAAAAAATAAACGAGGATGATGTTGGGATTAAAGCCCGAAGTGTGTTGTGGTACCTGACATTTGTCATTGATTCGCCATGAATTACATGATTAGAATTAACATAAATATAGCAATAGTGGACATGATTTCACTGAATATAAAAGGCGGTGACATCTTCAGAGTGCTTTTCAACAAACATCACAATGTCCAAAAATGAAAGCTTAATGCTTGACCATAGTGATAAATTCATCTCATATGAGAAGCGAATTCTTGATTATTTTGGTGTAAGTTGTGTTAATTGAATACTAATAATAAGATAATTATACAGACCAGATGATTAATATTTAGGTCAGTAATATAATGTGATAAACTAGTTTGGAACAAAAGTTCGATGACCAAAAACACATCTGGATATACGTTTAGTTCTTCATGTGCACGTCCCCAAAGAATTTCTTGAATGTCAACTTTCAAACTAGATTTTCAGCTTATTAAATGCACATAGATCTATGCACATTAGCTGTTTAGTTGTTAACATGCATGGGTTTTATTATATCTCTTGCAACTTGCTTGAAACGCGGAAATAAAAATCAGAATCCACACGAGTTTAGCACTTTGTAAATAAGTTGTAAATTATATGTTTTGTTATCTTTGTGAGGATAATACTTGGATAATACACTTAAAGCGATAAGTCCACAAGGCTTTTACTTTAAACTTGTAAACAAATAAAATTGGAATTAACACTCAACTGACATATTGAACTTAAGAATGTTATAGCCCTTGGGACTAAATCAAGATCCGTCTTTAAAATCAGTTTATCATACATCTCAAGTTAGTCAAAGTCATTTGGTAGCGTAGTGGTTGGTTCGTTCTTCGAGACGTAGTCTTTCCTTACCGTTCCAGCAATCAAAGGTTCGT